>NW_006791304.1:533202-600448 GCF_000442215.2 Lipotes vexillifer | reverse complement strand
CCCGTGTCCCCTGCATCGGCAGGCGGACTCTCAACCACTGCGCCACCAGGGAAGCCCTGGCATTCTTTTAAACACTGGAGATATTCAGTGCCCTGAAGGAGCAAGCTGACTGAAAACAAAATTGTGTCCTAAGTGGATAACAAAACAACAGCACAAAGTACCCTGGAAACACAGGACAGGTGACCCTAGCCCCGTTAAACGTTCAACCTCTGACTTCCTTCCCTGGCATTCTCTTAGGCTTTAGGAACTCCTAATTTATCAGGAAACTCAGATTCTAATGACCAAGACTGGCAAATAGAAAAAAGTCACAGCCCTAGGTGAAAATCTCCACAGAGCCAAATGGCTTAGGTGAGGTTCTCTGATCTTACATAACAGAAACCCCCTCAAGATAACTTAAGCATACGAAAAAGATGATTATTATGAAGATACAGGTGTCCATCTCAGATCCCATGGGTAGAAACTGGGTATGGTCAGACCTCAGGAGAGACTGGAAAACCGTCAAAAGGCGAGGAAGCTTCTCTTTTTCGTTCCTTCTCCTATCCTGCATACTCAGGCCCCTGTCCCTAACCCACACCCTCTGCCGCTGTACACTTATAGAGACGTTTGTGTCTGTTTCTCCCTTTGGTTTTGCTTTGTTCTTTTCTTGTCATGCTGGCCATCTCTGTTCCTCTGGGTACACATGGCTAAATATAGCAGACCTGACCCAGTTTTCCATGTCTTTAGTTCAAGAGATCAAATGGGCACTGGAGGCTTTACTGAATCCCAGTTCTAAATTCCCAGGAGAATCTGCATTGGTTTATCATGGGGCCAGTCGCAGCCAGGGTAGCAGTATGGTTACAGCTTCTGGTAGAAATATAGTTACTTCTCCCTTCTCATGGCGGGGAGGGGCAAAGAAAGGATTTCTCAGAGAAAAAGGCATAGACTAGTGTTTCAGAACATTTAATCCCCATCCCAGGTATATATATGTAATACGATTGTGGTGATTTTTTTTTCTCCTTAGAAAAGCTATAGTTACAACAGATGACATCTTAGAGCCTAGTGATATTTGGTACTTATTGAGTGCCTGCCGTGCATCAGGTGCTTTACATAATTTATATGATTTATAACCCATCCGAATATCTCATAATCACTTCAGTTTTAACATGGGCTAAATAGTACTCATCATCCATCATTTGTCTTCCAGTAATGACGTTTTATACCTACCACTTACTGTAGAACTTATCAAATTGTGTTGTAGTTATTTGCTTTCAACTCTAGTCAATGAGTTCCTTAAGGCAGACACGTGTCTTACTCATCTTTGTATCTCCAGTGCCTGAAACAGAAGTTTCTACAGGGTAGTCGCTCGGTAATTGCACTGCATGGAATTAGAGGTTGAATCATTAAGTATTGCTGTCTGATTTGACCCATGGGTTCAGGAAAATGAGATGTGCAAACAGTTTTGAACTGGGGAGAACAGAAACAGGAAAGTCTGGAGGAGCTGATTGGAAAGGGTAGGAGGTAGGAATGAAGATAGAATGGGTAGAGATTGACAAAATTCAGGTCCTAGATACCAATTTGGCTGGGAAATTTTATTTTTTTTGACAGGACTATTTCAATATGAAGTCTTGTTTTAAGAAATGTTTTTAATTTGTAAAAGTCTATTTTAAGTGTATTTTAAATAATAAAAAGGGACTTTTATCAGGATATTATATAAATGTTATATAATATTTTGTTTGTTTTTTTTAAAACAGGAACAAGAATGGTAAGTCCAGCATCTTTAAGAAAACTCCTGGAATCTTGTAAAGATCTTTCCTTACTTGATGTGTCCTTCTGTTCACAGATTGATAATAGAGCTGTGCTAGAACTCAATGTGAGCTTTCCAAAAGTGTTTATAAAAAAGAGCTTTACTCAGTGACTTCATATATGTCTTATAATAAAATTAATGTGCTTTTTGTAGGGTTTTGTTTTGGGGTTGGTTTTGTTTAGTTTTTATAATGGTGGGAATATCTTAAGACATTTGTGGATTTTAAAGAAAAATATGGAAATGTCCATTAAATCATTAAATCAGTGATGTAAACAAATGTTTTCACAAAATATTGTAAGCACTTTCCTTCAAGAATATGTGAGTGGCTCATATTATTTTTGTCTTATGTTAATCAGTGATATTGTGCTTTAGTCAATAACTAGATGTTTAATAAAAGAGTAATATGGAAATATTTTAACTTATTTTGAAAGGAGCACTTTGAACAATAAAGTATCATGATATTTATGCAAGAATAAAGTTAATTTTTCACACTTCCTTGTAAAGATGCCTTATTCATTATAAGCCTTATGACCTGGCCAGTATTTCTTTTGGTATGTACAAAATTGTCAGAGTTGGTTGGAGAAAGAATCTTACTTTTTATCTGTTAAGATCATTTTTTTACGTTGATATACTAATTCTTCAACTTGAAAGTTTTCAGTTTTTCCAGTTTTCTTCTGATATATTTATCTATTTTACTACTGGATAATAACAGTAGTAAAATATGGGCATAATCAAGAATAAGAGGTAAACTATTAAATGAAATAGTTTTCCAGCTGTTTAGCAGATGCCTTAAAAATTTGCCAGAGGGAAAGATTTAAGACTTCTGAATTATATGTGGATTTTATTTTATTTTTTTCTTCTCTGCCCCAGCACCTTAAATAATTAGAAATCAGGGACAGTGGAGAAAACAAAGCAAACAAACATTGTTTTGTCAAATAGTAAATTGATTTAGTTCTGCTGCTAAGAAAGTAGACAGAAAGGGCTTCCCTGGTGGCGCAGTGGTTGAGAGTCCGCCTGCCGATGCAGGGGACACGGGTTCACTCCCCGGTCCATGAAGATCCCACATGCCGCGGAGCGGCTGGGCCTGTGAGCCATGGCCGCTGGGCCTGCGCTTCCGGAGCCTGTGCTCCGCAATGGGAGAGGCCACAACAGTGAGAGGCCTGCATACCACAAAAAAAAAAAAAAAAAGAAAGTAGACAGAAAATATTTTGTGGAATGAAAAGGCAGGGCTGTTTCGAATAGCAAACTAATACTAAATATATAGTGTAACAAAATTTATTTTCCCACACAGGGCAAAATGTTAATTTCCAATATCCACACATCCTAGAGTGATCGCGTAGAACTCTGCTGTCCAATACAGCAGCCACTAGCCACATGTGGCTATTGTATTTAATTTTAGTTAAAGTTAATTAAAAATTCCACCCCTCAGTTGTACTAGCCACATTTCAAGTACTCGGTAGTTACCTGAAGCTAGTGGTTATCATATGGGACAGCACCAGTCTAGAATTTCTTGCTATAAGGTGTAGTCATTTAAGAAAAAGCATATTTAGTTTAAAAATTAGCACAGTTAATATACATCTCTAGGAAATTTTTGAGGATACTCTCAATAGTGCATATATGAAAGCATTTTACCCCCAAAGTAAAGCTAGTGGATTTATACATAAGGGAAATAGTAGGCATTCAGTAAATACTGAATGAATACGAATATATTATTGAATTAAGCCATATGTCAAATGTTAAAATTATAAATGTTATAAATGACTAGTGGTACTGTGTTTATTCTTTTACAGAATATAAAGAATGTAATACGTGACATTTAAAATATTAAAATAGTAATCCAATCTCCTCCACGTAAGAAACCATTGTATGAGAGCTGCTGTCTTGTTGGTGTGCCCCACAATGTCTTCTATTTGATGGCAGAAGCAAAGGGCAGTTGGAAAAGGGCTTGGTTATCCTCTGTTATTAGCTTCATGCATTTGGATTTTCTTTTCACCCACGAATGTATGTAAACATCTTCAATGTTTTATTCAGTGGACGTTTTAGGAGGATGAGATTTATAATTGGACTACCAACTGGGTGAAACAGTGCTTTTGTCTTAAGCTAACAGCTGCCATTGAGTTAATGCTTACTTTGTGCCGGGCACTCTCTCCTGTGTTTTGCATTTACTAACTCACTTAGTCCTCTTAACAACCCTGTAAAATAGATACCATTGCTTACTCCCATTTACAGGTGAGGCAGAGAAAGATTGAAGAACTTACTCATGATCCCATAGCTGCTAATGGCAGAGCCAGCAGCATACAGACTCAAGCCATCCAGCTTTAGAGACAGTTCATTCAATCCATGCTTTTAAAAGTGTCCAGGTAGTATCTGGTTCTAGAGCAGAGGTCAGCAAAAAATTTTCTGTAAAGGGCCAGATAGTAAATATTTTAGGCTTTGTGGGCTAAGAGGCAAAATGGAGATTATTATGTAAGTACTTCTGTAACTAAAGAGAAAATGAATTTCCACAACATTTTTATTGACAGAATTCAAAACATAAGAATAATTGAGAACAGTTTTTTGGATTACAGTTCTACTAAGAAGAAGAAAGAAATACTTTGGGGGAGGATATTTCACTTAATTGGGATTCAATGTTAATATTTCCCGTCATCAAAATTGATTGTACATATTCATCTGTTAATGTTGATCTATAGTAAGATTTTACATATTTTGTTTTTGAAAATATCTTTTCATACAGATAAGTATTGCCAAATACTTACATTAATCCACGAGAAAATGATTTTCATGGAGCATATTTATCACTTGGAAGGCATTGAAAGAATTCCATTAGGTTCTTTCTTCTCTTGATATTTTTCTTTTAGAATGTTACTACATTGCAGATTACTCACTTCCCGACTCACTTCCTGGTTGAAGGTTAGGTGGAAGCTCCTCAGTTGCGTAATTGAATGGATTTTGACAAATGGGTATTTCCTTTACACTTGCACTGAGGTCCTGGACATATCTTTTGAGCTCAGAAAGTATATCTGCTGCCAGTTCACGTGAGAATAGAGCTCCTGCCGCTTATCTTACCTTTGATAGCACAGGAAGTATATAAAGCAGCTTGACATGACTTCATGATTCAAACACTGTTAGTTGTCATCAAAATTACTTTACTGTAGTCTGTTTCACTCTAAGCACTGTTTTGCTGGCTTCACCTCCAGAGCTTCTGATTCAGTAGGATTTGCATTTCTAATGATAGTCAGGTGATGCTCATGCTGCTGGCCTGAGGGCCACCCTTTGAGAAGCACCACTCTACAGTTCTCCTTGAGTCGGAAGCTTTTCTCTGAATCCCAGTGAATCTCACCTACAGTGGGAGTAGCTATTCTCACTGTTGCACACTGTTTCAGTTTTTGGTTGCATTTATTACAAAACATTATCAAGGCTGCAACAGAAGCTAAATTACAAAGCCATTCAGTATTCTGTAATACTGGTTGAGTGCATTTCTTCTGGTTCCGAAAAATCTCAATATCAGCTCTGATCTCAAAAACTCAACAGTAAAACTACCACTGCTTAGCCAACAGACTGTTGTGTGGGAGGGCAAATCAGGATATTCAGCTTCTACATCTGATGAAAAAATAACAGCTGATGACGGTAAGATGAAGGTCACCATTGACACTGCTAGTTCAGTAACATAAGATTGAATCATACATATTCCACAGAGTATCTGCAGATGAATAATACAGTACATAACCATAGGTTTTAAACATTGCATTTCCACAAACTTTGTAAATTTGACCAACTAAGCCCTTGTTTACCCCACACGTATTTTTACAACCACAAGTTGTAACACATCTTAGCAGATTCTACTTCAGGTTATACTGAACTCATGTTTTCTTAACTTCTTAGAAAATATTCTTGTCCGTAATTGTCCTATGCAGACGACTCATAGAAACCAACTCTTCAGTCACTTCAACCTTGGCATTGACGCATCAAATAAATCACAATAACTAGGCAGTATCAGTAACATCTTTTGACAAATCAAGAGCCAAGGAGAACAACTCAGAATCATTTGCCTTGGTTTTTTATTGACTAATGATGTTGTTCTCAATGTTCTCAATTCTTTGAGCAACTGTTCTTGCCAAAACGCTACTTTAATAGTCTTAAGCAAGTTTACTTTGGACACATTTCTTTAGCTGATGAATCAAAAACAATTTAATTAACTCACCATTGGTAAATGGCTTTCCTTGCTTGGCTAACAAATGAGCCACACAGAAACTTACTTTGGCTGTAGCTTTATTTTCATTTTTTAATTTTTGTAAAGAAATTCTGCTGTGATGAGATACCTTGTTTTAAATTTTCTAACTTTTCTGGCCACTGCATTCCTATGAATTGAAAATATTGTGGTGAGTGCTTAGTGTGGTAATTCCACCGTGTATAATATTCTTTCAGAGCAGCTACAGGGTCTTTGCATTTTAGACACAATGCTTTGCCATCTAATTCGATAACAAAATAATCCATACTCCTCCGTGCCTTAAACACATGACACTTGAAGTCTACTTTTTTGTTGTTCCGACATTATCGGTATGCACTGGTAATAAAAAATTTTGAAATACTGTGGAATGACAGTATGTGTGGCATTCAAAATGTTGGTAGTAATAACTATCACTACAGTTTGTAACGTGCTGAGCAGTAGTGCAAAATGATGAGAGCACTGCATAGGTCTCTGCTGCTACAGCTCAACTCTGCCATTGTAATGTGGAAGGCACCACAGACAAATAAGTGAATACATGTAGCCACGTTCCCATAAAACTTTATTTCTGGACACTGAAAGTTGAATTTCATGTAATCTTCATGTGTCACAAAATATTCTTTTGATTTATTTATTATTAGCCATTAAAAAATGTAAAAGCCATTTTTAAGTTGCAGTCTGGATTTGGCTTGTGGACCGAATGTGCAACCTCTGAGGAGATTCTCAAATCAGTTAGTTAACCCAGGTTTGCCCATTCCTAATTTTATAAACCACCTTCAAACCTGTCCTCAGCTTATAATCTTTCTCATTTTACCATTTGGATTTTAAAATTAAGGACAGTATTTTACTGACTCAGAGAAAACAAAACTTTTTTACCATAACAAGAATTTTGGATTTTTTTCTTTTTTATTGAGGTATATTTGACAATTTAGAATTGTATATATTTAAGGTATACAATTATTCAATTGATAATTTGATATACATATACATTGTGAAAATAAAATCACATCCAAGCTAATTAGCCTATCTGTCTATTCAGATAGTTAACACAGTTTTTGGGTGGTGACATTAAGATCTACCCTCTTAGCACATTTCAAGTAAAAAGTACTGTTAACTCTAGTCACATTGTTGTACAATAGATCACCAGAACTTATTCATCATGCATAACTGAAACTTGGTACCTTTTGACCAGCCTCTCCCCATTTCTCCCTCCCAAGTCCCTGGTAACCACCATTATACTCTCTGCTTCTATGAATTTGACAATTTTAGATTCCACATATAAGTGAAATCATGTAGTATTTTTCTTTTTAATCTGAAAAAAATTTATTGATATCTCTCTGGAAGTGAATCAAGTGGATGTACAGCAGCAAGAAACACAGCATTGAAAATCAGCTATACACCATTATAAAGTAAATTATAAAAAAGAAATACAAAGACAGTGAGAGAGTGAGAAATACTTACAAAATACGTTCAGGGGCTGTGATGCAATGTGAACTGACAGCACTAGACCCACAGCTGCATGAGACCTAAGACTGGACACTCGTGGGGCTGAGAGAATTGGTGAGGATGGGTCAGCAAATGCAGCCCCTTTATAGAGTAATACTTCCTGGCCCCCCATTCCATGGGTCCCAAAACTCCAGGTGCAGGGGAACCTTCCTACACCTGAAACATGCATGGGACACAAAGGGATGGTACATCGTCTCATCGGGAAGAGTTTGGAAAAGGCCCCGCATCCCCTCATCACCTGGTGCTCGGGTTCTCCCCACTGGCCTCTTTCCTAACAATCTCCCCACTTGGGGAATCCGCACCTTCAACATCCTGTTTCGAACAGTTTGCAATTTGTCCGGAGGATGAAGGGGAAGGAGGGGGGAACCAATCAGAGACAAGCCCTAGGTGTTTGGACAGGCATCATGTAGTATTTTTCTTTCTGTCTGGTTTACTTCACTTAGCACAGTGTCCTCCAGGTTCATCCATGTTGTTTGCAAATTGCAGGATTTCCTTTTTTTTTTTAAGGATGAATAATATTCCATTTTGTACATCCCCCCCCCCACCACCACCAATGGACAAACACCATATTTCCTTCATCCATTCATCTATTGACAGACATCTAGGTTGTTTCCATCTTGGCTATTGTGAATCTGTGAATAATGCTGAAATGAATGTAGGGGTACACTCTACAGATCCTGGTTTCACTTCCTTTGGATGTATACCCAGAAATGGGACTGCTGCATCGTATGGTAAGTTCTATGTTTAATTTTTTGAGGAACTTCCATACTGTTTTTCATAAAGGCCATACCAATTTATATTTCTACCAACAGTGTACAAGGGTACCCTTAATAAGAGAGAATATATAGACTATCCATTAAAATTTGAAGCCAGATGACCCATTGTTACTAGCATTGTCAACTGACTTTTAAATTTTTTTATAATTATCTTAGAATTTTGGTAAGACAAATTATCTTCCCAGTGGCTCATAATAGATAAAAGGTATGTTCCTGACTCTGGGAGCATAATTAAAGGATCCTCTCAATTTAAATGGCTCTGAAATAAGACCCTAAAAATAGACAACATGTAGCAAAACGTTTAGACGGTTAATATTCTTCCTCTCCTTCGGAGTGATTAATTTTGAACCAACATGTAGCAAAGAAAAACATTTCAGAACTATTTCTATTTTTTGGTGTTTCCTAGGAATTAGAGACTGAAAACTCATATTTGCAAGTGTAATAATACTAACCAAGGAGAGTCAATAAAAATTACATTTGGTTACCATATATATTATTAATGAATGTTTGGCTTTTCATTTTTTACTTTAAGGTATAAAAGGATGCCTATTACTAACAGTAATTTTCATTTTCAAAGCCATTTATCACACGTTTATTGGTGTTGCATGTTAGTTTCCCCCCATTTAGCACATTTAACATTGCTATTTCAGAACTTTTTTTAGCCACTCTAAAAATTTTGTCAATGACCCTTAACAAAATGTTAGCTATTGCCAAAACATTACTTCTTGCAGCTATGGTTTTATACTTGCAGCCTAGTTCTCTAGCAGTACATTAACGTCAATAAGCAAATGAGGTGATGATTGGCAGCTATAGCTACAAGTCAAAAGGGAAGAGAGAAATTAATCAGAGGTGATTTATTATATATATTTTATATATTGCTTTATAAATGTGGATAGAGGCCAAGATTTTTTCTTCGGCAGAGCAGAGTGTGTTTAATGTTTTTGCCTCTATGAGTCTGAATTTTTGGCTTAAATTTTTGTGCATATGAATACCATTTAATTGTCTATTCGATTTTGAAAGGAAAAAGGCTATTATGTCAAAATCGACATTTTTCAGAGGAGGGAAGATTTTTTATCAATGTATTTGGTAAAGTAAATTAGTGCAGTCTTAGCTATAAAATTTTTAAGGAAAAAATGTAAAGCAAAGCAGTCATATGATCAGATAAATTGAGTAAATTATGCCAAAGATAAAACAGCTCCGTTACAAATGAGAATCTGTGCAGACAACTGACTGAGATGTTTTTAAATTTTATTTGTATAAAAATGCTGTTCATGGGGCTTCCCTGGTGGCGCAGTGGTTGAGAGTCCGCCTGCCGATGCAGGGAACACGGGGTTTGTGCCCCGGTCCGGGAAGATCCCACATGCCGCGGAGCGGCTGGGCCCGTGAGCCATGGCCGCTGAACCTGCGCGTCCAGAGCCTGTGCTCCGCAACGGGAGAGGCCACAGCAGTTAAGAGGCCCGCGTACCGCAAAAAAACAACAAAAAAATGCTGTTCAGTGTCTAATGATTTTTATTGTTCATATTATCCTGTACTTTAGAATAATAAGATAAGCTTGAGTATCTCATTAGTTCATTTTCAAAACTGATTTCAGGACACTGCTGAATATAATGGAAGGTTTGGGTAAATAGGTTTGTGTCACAGCCTCTATGAAATTAGATGAAAATAAGCCTGGAAGATAAGCTATCATCTATGTGCTGAACGCTAACAATCCATCCTCATGCTATGAAATGACATCAGCTCGGGTCCGTTGTAAACTCTAAAATTACTTGCATCTGCAATTAAACTGTAAACTGCATTCACACTGTTATTTACTTTTCCTTTATACTTTCTCAGTAGTTACCCCAAATAAGATTTATTTACTTAAAGTTTGTTTAGTTTGTTATTTAAAACAAACCAGGGAATTCCCTGGAGGTCCAGTGGTTAGGACTCCACACTTTCACAGCTGAGGGCCCGGGTCAGGGAACTAAGGTCCCACCTGCCATGCAGTACGGCCAAAATAGTAATAATAATAAAATAAAATAAAACAAAATGAAGTTTGATACAGTGTTTTCCTACTTTTATTTATAAGGTGTCATGTACCTTGTTTTTTGTAGAAGCCAATTCCTTCATTACCAATAAACTCCTAAGTTGTTCCACAGTTCTTGGTCACACCCAAACTACTTTTAGTGAGCTAGAATGGAATAAATGACACAAGTTAAAACACATTCATCTATTCATTTAGTCAGCAGTATATACTGACAACCAAAATGTACTGACATCTGTGTGCTAGGCAAAGATGCAGCGGGTGGTTACAGAATATATATAAACAACGACAGAGCAATTTTCAAAAATGGTATGTGCAAAGAAAATTTTATGGTGCATAAGCATAGGATACAATGGATTCAACAAAGTTAGGTTTCTTTACTACTGAACTTCAGAACCTTTAGTATCTAATGGACACTGTGGAGGTGGGATAGAGTGAAGATTTGTAGTGTTTGCTAATTTTCTGCAGAATATCTGTAAACATTTCTTGGAAACTTTAGTTTCTCAGAGCACAGTTTGGAAAATGCTGCTAAGCAGCATTATATGGTGTATTATCAAAAGTATTCACTACAATAATTTTTAATATATTTGCTAAAGATTATACATTATCATTTGTTTCTAATAAAAATATTTTAAATTTTTATTTATGAAGATTAGGAAGTTGACTAAATACTTTGATAATATGAATTTTAAAATAATATTTCTGAGCATGATTACTTTATATTTTGGCCCAAAATTTCTCACTCAATTTTTATTCATATATTAGATTTTTAGAATGTGTTTACTATTGGTTTCCTAAAATCCTGTGAAATATGAATCATGATCTAGTCATTGGAAATGCCTAAAGGAACCGCTGTACCATCTGACTATTTTTAATATTTAATTCGGTATTAATAACACTGAATGGCAGTAGAATTTCACTGTCAAGTTGCTTTATTTAATATTTGTGCTAGCCCATAAACTATTCTAATCATCAATTGTGTAGTAATAGAAAAAAGTAGAAATTTTAGATTAACTTCTGATCAGTGACTATTTAAAAAATATTTAATATGTAATATATTTTTTAAAGGTATAGTAATAACAATTCACTACTATCATCTGTTGCTAAAGCCTTTTAATAAAGGAATGTGGTAATTTATTATGAGAATCGTTTCTTCCCTAATAGATACTTTTATATGAACTCTATTAGATGTTAGTTACATATATATACATGTATTTATTTGTCTCACAAAAAAAATGTGTTTATTTTGTTAAACTTTTTTTTAGTGGGAAGTTATATTTCAGCAATGTGTTCTATAGAATATTTATGAATTGCTGCTTAGATTACAAAAACACAAGGTAGAGAACTGTTAATACTAACACACATTCCATTCTTCTTACTTGAGATGTTTTTGCTGACAGACACCCCAAATAAAGAACTGATAGTGTTGAAGCCCTGCTAACTTGTTTAAAAGTCTTAAAAATAATTGCACCCAGTAAAACCTAAAATAAATATTTATACATTTTTATAATCAGAAGTTGTTTGTAAAGTTGAAAGACCTTTAAATGTGTGTTTTTAGCATACTTCATCCTTACTGTTTGTCAGCAGTGTCTGACCATGTGTATCTACCCAGAAAAGAGAAACACTATTAGACTATTAGATGACTGTTCAGCTTCTGTCTTTTAAAATATCTTCTGATTTCCCATCTATGGGCACTCCTTGCCAAAATCAAGGGTCTCATTTCTTAAGCTGAGTGCACCAGTTTTACCGGTCTCGAGTCTGAGTGGCACAGGGCTCCTGGCGCAGCATCTAGTCTCATGCCTCAGTGCCTTCTGTCCTTCTGAAACCTCTGTAACAAGCCACTAGCTTCCGTTGTAACTGTAGCCTTACATCCTCCCTCATAAATCAAATTAGGCCATCTATTTTTTAATATTTTGAACGTTAAAATACCAAATGTTAAAGAAGGTGAATTTTTAAGCCCAGTGGTACACTGATAAGTGTTTAAAAACCAACTCTCTGGCAGAGGGGGAAAATTTGTAGTGCCCTGATTTGTAGAGCTTTCCAATTTTTGTCTTATAAATTCTCCCACTGTGACTGATTTCAAGCTATCAATGTGAAGTCCCTCAAGCCTGAGTTGGGATGAGATGCACACTTTGCTCTTTTGAGTTGTTATGAACTGGCCGTAGTTCACCACTGCCGGTTGACGTTATTAAATGTTGATCTCATAATTTCTGAGAAATAGGTGTAATAAGCTATTGCTAGTTTTCCCCCAGAGGTGTAATCAAGTGGTCCTTCAAAATCTATGAAATTCTTCCTTGCCATTGAATACGTTGAAAGAAGAAAATTCAAAAGCATTTTTTTCTAAACTAATATTCAGTAATCAGTAGGGGAATTAAGAATACTAAGAAGAAAAACTTTGAAACAACTCACAAGGAGAAGCAAGTTAGTTTTGCTAATGTAAAACCGACACTGGTCATGTATGTTGATAGAGAGCGTTGTGTGTTTGTGGGATTATAATTTTAAAAACCATTTCCCTATATTTCCATGGACTGAACATTATATCCCCAGATAAATTGTGACATTTCCTTTCCACATGTTGGTGCAATTTTACATTATGAAATTGTCATGTAGATTCATTGCACCTATTTTCCAGACACAAATGACCATAACTCAAATATGCACCTATCGTATATCAACCTTTAAACTACATAAAAAAATCACTAACATATATGCAGGCGCATTGATAAGATATTTACACGGTTTTGCTATAACAAAGACTCTTGGCTTGGGACCCTCAACATTTTTACTTTTGATATTTTTCTGTCTCAGGTACCATATTTTTGTCCTGGATATGGAAGCATTTGTGTGCTAGCTTTATCAGGTTGCAATGAATAACAGCCTCAAAAATGTCAGTGGCTTTCAATAACGTTTATTTCTCAGTCATGTGGCAAGTTGGCCTCTGTGGGCTGTTGGCTGTGGCTGTTCTTCAAGATGTGGTTCAGGTTCAGGTCTGCCCCACCAGGACCCAGGCTGACAGAGAAGGCCTTACCTGGGGTACGCCCTGTGATGGCAGAGGGCGCGGATGCAGGAGAACTGGCAGCAACGGGAAATGCATCTAAAAGTGTCTTAAGTGCTCTACAGTAGGTCCTTGTTAGTTACAGGGAACTCTGCTCAGTGTGATGTGGCAGCCTGGATGGGACAGGAGTCTGGGGGAGAATGGATACACGTATACGTATGGCTGAGTGCCTTTGCTGTGCACCTGAAACTATCACAACATTGTTAATTGGCTATACTCCAAAATAAAATAAAAAGTTAAAAATAAAAATAAAAAATGAAAGCGTCTCAGTGGATATACTGTTCATCAAGTCTGTTCACATTCTGTTGGGCAGAGCAAGTCATGTGACCAAGCCCAGTCGCTAGACAACAAGGCTACTCATCCTGTTGGAGCTATGGTTAAGTCATAGCCCACGGTGTGGGGAACAGATGATTCTGAACAGTGATACCACAATGTACCACACATATTTGTGCTCACTATGAGTAGCCAGAGGACGTCAAAATAATATGAAAGGAAATAACATCTTAATGTTTAAAAAAAATCTATTACTGATTACATTGGCTTAGGTTCAGGATTTTTAGAAGGATCCTCACTCTTTGTATTTCATGTTTTGGAAAATAAAATAAATTTTTCCCAAATATCACTGTCACCTAATTTTGTAGGAAATTAAAAATATGATAAACTCGGGGCTTCCCTGGTGGCACAGTGGTTGAGAGTCCGCCTGCCGATGCTCCTTCAGGTCACTTTCAAATAACCCTCCTGGTCTTCTTTCTGGGGAACCCAGGCCGATGCAGTTGTTATGAGGAGTGGTGATAACACGGACATGTAGTAGCATCACAGCTGCTGATACTCTCACCTGTGGTATATCGGCAGGGGGGCAAGCAGAAGGCAAACCATGAGATTGGGTGGCATCAGTGACATTTGCACGGCCTTGGGAAACGGTTGTTACAAATATTATGGAGTATTTGACTTTCGTTAACTGTTTTGGAAACCCAAAAAAAAAAAAAAAAAAAAAAGATAAACTCACAGAAATATTCCTAAATAAGTGATGGTGTAGTAATGGAAATAACAGAGGGGAAACGGGAGTCATGAGACCACAGTCTGGACTGTGCTTCTTTTTGGCTGTTAATTCAACTTTTCTGAGTCTCAATTTTCTCATCTGTGAAATAAGAAAGTTGTTCCACAAGTTTCCTAAGGTCATTCTTACTGTAAAGCTCTCATTCTAATGCTTTCTTATCGTCATCTAATTAACAAAGCATATCCTTCTGCAATTTTTATTATAGTTTAACTCACTGTTTTTTTTAATTATGGCAGAGTGATAGAATTTTAATTTTCTTTTATTCGTATTGTGCCCGATTAAAAAATAGATTTCAGACAAAGTAATAGAATGCAATCCTACTTGTTTTTATCTTAATATTTATACTACTATTCTTCCATTACTCTGAGATTTACTGGTTTAAACATCATTATATATAAGAATCATCTGGAAGCTTGTTTAAAATGTAAATTTCCTGTCCCCAAACCCATGGAGATTCTGAGACTAGATAGAACCCAGAAAACCACATTTTTAACAAGCACCCCAGGTGTCCAAACTAGTCTAAGCAGTACAAATCCTATAAATTATTTTGGTAATAATAATTTTTTAAAAACCCACATACTTAGCATAATAATTTAAAATTAGTTATTAATACCATGCTTCTCAGTTATACATTCGTTATTTGGGGTTTGTATTTTGTTTTTGTGAATTTAGTTCTTTTATCACCACCTTTAGTGCATGGGACCTCTGTAAGTGATGGAATTATTTCATATATAAATTTTAGAAATGTGGAAACTAAAATATCTTAATATTCCTTTGAAGTAAAAGTGCTTTGATTAGTGTTAGCCTTCTCCAAATGCATACAGGGCAGATCCATCTCAGAATGAAATGAAAATGAAATACTACAAACTTACAACTACTGTTGGATTATTACATCCAGTCCCCTGCTTCTTCCCTTGTTTCCTTTCAATCTAATTTCCATATCCATATACTCCTTTTAACATGTACTCACATCATGTCATTTCTCTGCTTAAAATCCTCCAGAATAAAACCCAGAGGGGGCTTCCCTGGTGGCGCAGTGATTGAGAGTCCGTCTGCCGATGCAGGGGACATGGGTTCGTGCCCTGGTCCGGGAAGATCCCACATGCCGCGGAGCGGCTGGGCCCATGAGCCATGGCCACTGAGCCTGCGCGTCTGGAGCCTGTACTCCGCAACAGGAGAGGCCAGAACAGTGAGAGGCTCGCGTACCGCAACAAACAAACAAACAAACAAACAAACCAGAGCCCTTATCCTATCAGATCTTAGTTCCTCAACAGTCCCCTCACGCTCAGCATCTTGCTCCCTAATGAAATGCCCTTCCCCATGTATCTTCACCACGCCAGCTCTCACTTTCCTTAGATCTCTGTTCAGATATTGTCTACACAGAGAGGTCCTTATTGACCATCCAAAATAAAGTAGCATAGTCTCTTCCACCAATCAATCACTGGGCTCCATACATTGCTATATTTTTGTTCATAAAAGGACTATTATGACTGTGGTACTTATGACTATTCGACAAACTATGGATTGATTTATATCCACCCCTCTCATTTTTAGCTCTATAAGCACAAAGACTGCTTTGTTCACTGCTAAGCCTCCAGGGCTTAGAATAATACCTGATACATAGTAGGTACTCAATAAATATTTATTGAAAAAAATTTTGGAGATTATCCACAGCTTGGCATTGTCTCTAGTATAAGGCAAGACTATTAAGATCCAAGTTTTATAAAATAGGCAATATTTTAAAAGGCAGTTTTACTTTTTCTTAATTTCCCATCTATTTTCAAAGTCATTTTAATTTATTACTTTCAGATTTATCATCTCTTTTGCAAACTCTCTTCTTTCCATCTTTTTCTTGTCCATTTTTTAATTATGTGTGATACTTTATTTTAAATGGTGGCAATTTAAAGTGGATATTTCATTTCAACAAGTTTTAATTACTTAATTGAATATGAAACTCCAACTATGAATTCAATGTTGGTGAAAGGCACGAGATTTACATTCCCATAAAACTGAGCACTTATCTTCATGTGAAGCATATACAGGATAGTATATGAATGGGTAATAGCATTCAGGATTTCCTCTGAAAACTAGAAACCTTCTTGATTAAAAAACAAACTAAGAGGGTAATTTATTCCTCAGCATCCTCTGATACATGCCTGCTAAAACCAACACATATACTGGTAGAGGTTTTTCTGCCGTAAAAATAAGCAGACTGGAACAGAACAGAGGTTATTCAGACAACAGGTCCAAAGCACTATGAAAACTGAAGGAAACAAGTAGCTGTTGAAAAGTTTACAACATTTTTAGTAAAATAAGATCAAAACACATTAAAACAGTCCACTTATTTGGACATTTTCCCCACCCAAGACTAGACTTCCTTACTTGTCACTTACTGCCTGGCCTGGTGCCTCAGTATTCCCTATATGACAGTATACTGTCAGGTATGAAGGTTTGGGTCACCTCACCAGGTAAAGAACCAGGACCAGCAGAGGTGCTCGCTAAAGGCAAAGGGAATACGGAATGGGTAGTGGAAGGAAGTAGTCATGAACGCCAGCCAGGACCATGTGACCAGTTATAGAAATTGTCATATTTCTTCCTTATTTTACTATGAATATGTTTGTATGTGTGTTTGTATAGCAAATATCTTTGTTTCTTCCTTCTCTTATCTCCTTATCTGGTAATATAAGAGGTACTCTCTTTATATCATAATATTTAAGTATTGTTAACTTTCCATTGTAGTATTTAAGTTAAGGATATCAGGAAGAGTAAATGTCATCTAAGGACTTTGCATCCTCTCCTCAGGAAAGGGTTAGTGCATTTTTCGTTGTATGCAGAATAATTGTATCATGTTAGGTGGAATTGTGACCTTCTTATTGTCTTTATTTGGAGATAAGTATGGTTTCAGGAGATATGTATGGATGCCAAGTTGACAAGGAGTGCACTTGGAATGGTTAATTGTACATGTCAACTTGACACTATGGAGTGCCCAGCTTTTGGGTCAAACATTATTCCGGGTGTATTCTTTGTGTTTGGGTGAGATTAACATTTAAATTGATGGACTTGGAGTAAAGCATAATGCCCTCCCTAAGGTAGGTGGGCCTTACCCAATCAGTTGAATGTCTGAATCGAACAAAAAGCTTGGCCTCTCCCAAGCAAGAGAGAATTTCTCCAGCATACTACCTTCAGATTTCATTTGCAACACTGGCTCTTCCTCTTCCTACTGCAGACCACCTTTGGGCTTCAACTGGAACACTGGTTCTCCTGGGTCTCCAGCCTGTCAGCCCACCCTACAGATTTTGGACTTCCCAGCCTCCATAATCCCATGAGCCAATTCCTTTATGTATGTATATACATACATACATATATATCCTTTCTCTGGAGAACACTGCCTAATCCAAAAAAGCTTATGACCTACATATTATATACAAGAAAATAAAAACATTTTATTAACTAGATTCAGAATATTGTGTAGGTAATAATGGCGTCATACAGTCACTCAAGGCTAGCAGAAGTTTACATTACATATACTCTTCTATCGCCATGCTCTTGCCTATCTTACAAACATCTACTTTACTTTTTAATAAACATCATTTTTGTAGGACATTTGCTTTTTTATGAACCTGAGACCCAGAATATTCAAGTTACTTTATCACTACAGACATTTTTTGTAAATTCTATAAATTAACATAACACTGATGCACAATGAAACCCATTTTCAACTTTGCGTATTACCAGTAATGGTAACAATTTATTTCTTACAAAATAGTAGAAAATGTTTCTGTTGTTATGTAGCGCTAATATCTGTAGGCTGAATACAAGCTAGGAAGGAAAATAAAAATCATATTTAAATATGTTGGTAACTACAGACATTAAATCAATTACATATGAAATTGGGCCACAGAAAAAAGTACAAAATTATGGGATATATTTTCAGAATCACTTCAGAAACTTCTGTGAGTTATCGGGGCTCTGTAGAACAGTTTACAAAACAACATACAAGAAATTAGAGTATAACATTTGTAAGCTTCCTACAAGAAAAAAAGCAATTTTTGAAGTTCCTTCAAGGACAAAAGATAATGGATGTTTTTATAGTTTGCATCTGGACTAACTCTATTAGCATCATTAGTGGTAATGTATTCCAGAAGCCATTTAATGTAATTATGCAGATAATATTTTTTCGTTAAGAATGTTGTGGAATTTCAAATAAGTACATTTTTTAGATGAAATCTTTTAATCTTCTAAGGGTAGTTTCCTAGAAAGGTCTATTACCTCTACAGTAAGACATAAAGAAACAGTGGGGTAAGAGACAAATAACCTTCTCTTTTGTAACTCAAATATTGATACAACCTATTTCCTTAAGTTGCTAAATCAAGGTAGAAGAGAGAAAGAGCTCTCCAAGTATCCTTACTTTAAGTCATAGCCAACAGATGATTAAAATACAAGTATTACTGTATTAAAAGTACATTGATTATAGTAGACACTTTATTTTATTTTATTCCATTTATTTTGTCTATTCAAGCCACATATTACCCCTTCCTGAACCACCACCCTGATTTTCTTTAGGAACACTCAATTCTCAGACTCTCAGGACATATGGTTTGAATGCAGCTGATTCCTTGGTTTTAGAAGTTGGCATGTGAACTCAGGACTGACCAGAGCATTGCAACCCTCCTTCCCTGCACACACCTGTACACACACACACACACACACACACACACACACACACACACACACACTTACTGTTTAAAAAGATGGGCAATAAGACTAGTTCTGGGCCTCAGGTGGAACTCTTTGAGCTAGGGCTCCTCACTGTACAGAATACAGACTTACACCTTCAAGCCAGCAGTTCCAGTCACCAGAATGCATTCAGCTACCAGGAGATGAAGTGAGCCAGACTCAGTCCTGCTGATGCTTTTTGTCCCCCGGGATTGAGTCATTTCAGAAGGGTTATGTTGTCTGATCCAATAAATTCCCATTTTTGTTTACTTTTGGGTTTTGTTTGATTTTGAGGGTTTAGAAGCCTGTTTGATTGAATTTCAGTAGCTGCAAATGGGAGCACCCTAATAGTCAGATCCTACTATTTTGAGGAAATAAACAACTCCTCCTCCCAGCCATTTCCTATAAACGGCAAGTTCTCTTTGTCTTTTCCATTCATTCCCTCTGTAGAGTACCATCTCACTTCCTGCCAGATCCCATCTTCTCTTTTTTTTTTTTTTTTTTTTTCCGGAAGTAGGGCATCTCACTGTTGTGGCCTCTCCCGTTGCGGAGCACAGGCTCCGGACGCGCAGGCTCAGCGGCCATGGCTCACGGGCCCAGCCGCTCCGCGGCATGTGGGATCCTCCCGGACCGGGGCACGAACCCGTGTCCCCTGCATCGGCAGGCAGACTCTCTACCACTACACCACCAGGGAAGCCCCCCATCTTCTCATTTTATTAAACACTGATAAATCATTTTCTTACCCTACTCTTCCTAGCTTTGAATTCTCCTGCAACTAAGGATTCTAAATGAGTCAGCTGACACATAATACCTATCTGTTTCTGTTGTTCTGGAAGTTGGTATGTGTTTGTGTACTTGGATTATAAACTCCTCATGGCAAATATAAATAATACTGATATCAGAAGAGTTCAGGGCTCCCCACACGCTTAGGGAGTCACTTGGACTGGTTGTGTCATTTGGACTGGTTGTGTGAAAAATTTCATCTAGTGTAAAGTCTCTGTTCATATTAGACATACCTTGGAGGACTGTGAGTTGGGCAGGAATGGCACCCCAAGAACTTAAAAAATATTTGGTTTTACTATGATGCAGAACTGGTAAGACTTCCCTCTGTGGACATTTTCCTACGACTTCACCTTACCGCGCAAATGTGCCTGAGCTATAACACAAGCCCATTCTCATATTACCTTGTTTCAGTTATTTATTCCTGTGTTGTAACCACCTCACAATGTCTGGCTTAAAACAATGATGATTTATTATTCCTCTTGATTCTGTGGATGGTCTGGGCAGTTCTGATCTTGTGTGAGCGCCGCTGTGGCTGCATTTGGCTAGCTGACTGGCTGGCCTTGGGCTCAGCCAGGTTGCTGGCTGAGGCATCTCATCTTTCCTCTCCCCTCAGAGGTTCCAAGAGTGCAAAAATAGAAGTGACAAGGTCTTTTAAAACTTACCTCGTAAGCCATGTAGAGTCATGTCTATGGCTGCGTTTTCTTGGTAACAGCAAGGACCAACCCAGCTTAGGTAGGAATGGGGAATAACTCTACCACCTGATGGGAGGAGTGGCAAAATCACATTGCAGAAAGGGTGTCAGATAGGGGTTAGTGTCTGACGAGCTTTGGAAACAGTCTACCTCCCTCTTGTTTTTATTTATAATGGAGAAAACTAGTATACTTTTAATTTCCAAATTGTCTTGATATATATAGTAGAATCCTTCCTGAACCATGTAATACTTATAAAAGTACTCCAAATGAAAAATAATGCTTTTTATTTGAAAGTACATATTTCTGAAGGGCCAAGTGTTAGTACATACAGTTATTTATAAGTACACATACATTCCAGTCTATTTTCTTTGGCTTATATACACAACCAAGCTGATAATTTGTAAAATATAGAGATTTTGCTCCTATTGAAAAAGGCAAAAACACATTGTAATTACTAATTCTGCCTTTTACTCTGCTCTGCAAGCTTCAATTTTTGAAAACATAACTGGTTTGGAAGAGCCATACAGGCCTTCGAACCAATATGCTGCATTATGTAAGTCTGAAAAGTATAGCAGTGTACCCAAGATGCCTTTTGCATCTGAGATATTTAATATTGTTTCTATGAAGTGTGGTTTATTCAAAAGTTTTATATCATTTATATGAAGTTTTAAAACATTAAATAATAGAAATGCATGTGTAAAAAATATGTAGAAAAATATTTTAAAATTCATGGATGGCAAAACTGTATTCAGGATAGCAGTCACCTCTGGTGGGGAAGAGAGAAGGCCATCACGGAGCCATAACTGAGGGGTGAATAACATTGGCAATGTTTTATTTTTTAAATGGTGTGGTAGGTGTGCAGGTATTTGTTATATTTTTCTTTTGATCTTTCTGTATGAAATACTGCAAAATTATAAAGAGAATGGTATCCATTAGAGTTATCATCTGATTAAGATAGCATTCAAATCTATGCTACCTGAAATTCTTTCAGAAATATTTTTTAAATTGGTTTCTAAAATGTTGCCTCACTATTCAGATTATTCTGATAATGCAGCCCCCATGCACTATCATTTCACAATACCCTTTTCTCTTCTTTCCAAATTAATTATGGTAATGACAAGAAGAGAGGCTCCACTGTACACATACATCTTCCAACTCAGAGCCAAAAGCCTGTCCCATCCACTTATTTGCACCTGAGAGGTTTTTTTATATGGCATATTTGTAAAACATTGCAGGGGGTGGGGTGGGCTTGGAATAGTATGTCTACATCTAAAAAAGTGCTTGTGAAAGTACTCCAGAAAACTTTCTCTTAACATATTAGGACTACATCTTATTCTGACAAATACTGCAGAAAATAGTTTCTCCTTTTTCTCCCAAGAGACCCCCAATATTAATTTCTAACAAATTTTTCAGGTGAAAAGTTCTTTTCTGAATACTACTTAGGAAGCTTCTAAGAAAAATAAAATCAAGATCCTCTGCTTAGCTTGGTTTTAAATGGGAAATAGCAAATAGAACCACCAGGGAATTCCCTGGTGGTCCAGTGGTCGTGACCCCAGGTTCAATCCCTCGTCAGGGCCAAAAAAAAAAAAAAAGAACCACTGTGAGGTTGACTATCAGTGGCACACAAAAGAGGAAAAAATATGATGTGGAAGGCAGTTTGTGCTCTGTCGTTTAAGTCAGGCAGTCTCAGTTCCTTTATACTATATTCAAGAGAATATTGACATATTTGTATTCCATTGGCCTCTATTCAAATTGCCTGCCTTTCCTCCTAACAAAAAGTAATCCAGTATACCATTCCTATCCTTTGAAGGCTAGGAAATCTTAGAAAGGGGTTTCTGCACTTTAATTGGGAAGTAATATTAAATGTAAACAAATATCCCCAAATCTAACCCCTCCTAGTTTTAGATGACATGTTAAGGAAGGAAATTTAACGGATGTCTAAATTTCTTTAAAATAGACTCCTTTCTTTAACTTCCTTGGAAGCAAATAAAGATTTGGATGAAAATATATGGTAGAAAATACATGAGAAAAAGAAGTGATGTGGCTCAAGCAGGCCTCCTTCTGGGAAGTTACAGGAAGCCTGGCTGTGGTCCTTCTGTAAAGGTTCCGCAGCCCGTGGATCCCGCCTACTACATATGAAAAATGTGTGGCCTCTGATTTATGTTCATTTTCTCTTCCTTCCTATTCTCTCCAGCTCAGTTACAGAAACACCATTTAAGAAAGAACCTTGTATATGGTAGGCAGGAGCTTAATAAAAATTTCTCGAATTGAAATTAAGTTGATTTTACTAGGGTTTGCCTTAGAGGTAGGTTCAATAAACAGACAAATATTGCTGAGAAAGCTGCTATCCTGATGGCTTCATGAGACTCGTGTGTGTGTGTGTGTGTGTGTGTGTGTGTGTGTGTGTGTGTGTGTGTGTGTGTGTGTGGTGTGTGTATGAGAGAGAGAGAGAGAGAGTTCTCCTTGCTTCCCATTCTCTATCCTGGGCCAACTGATTCCCCCCAGATGTAATCATGGCCTCACCATTCTCTTCCTCCTTTCCATCAGCTGCTGTGTCTTTCAGACTTCTCTGACCGCTGTGGAGTCCGGGCCCTCCCGCAGGTCCCCAGCTAACCTTCTTGCTTTCTGTCCTCACAATGCACTGCGCCGACTGTCTTCCTTCCTGAAGCCTGATATTCATCGGATCACTCATCTACAATGGCTCTGAATTGCCTTTCAAATGTAACGAAAACTTCTTCAAGACCCTCTACTAATTAACTCCATAGGAGGCTCCCTTAGCAGCCTTCTCAAGCCGAGTGCCGGCTCCAGTGCTCTGGCCCAGGGACCAAACCAGATCACCCTCTGCCTTTTCCTGCTTCCCCGCCTCCCCTTGGGCCAGACGCCTCCTACCTAGAGGGCCCACTCCAGTTTCTTTTTTCTGCCAAAGCACTCTCTGTCTTTTTAACGAAAAGAGTGCTAAATTACCTTTCCCTTCCAAATTTGATTATTCCAACTAAGGATCCTAACCAACGGAACTTGGGTGTGTCCTTTGGGAAACGCGTGTGGGTTCACGTCCAGGCATTAGCAATGCCTTGTTGCGGGGAGCAGTGCCCACACATCTTGGTTCAGGACTCCATGCACTTGGTAGAAGTCCTGCGGTCCTGTGGCTAGTGTTTTGGCTTTTCCTGCCAACAGGTGACAGTGCATCTAGTGTGCAGTCCTTGGCTCCCGCCCAGAGGCCATCTGTGTGCCCTCTCGCTTCCCTTCCCCGTGCACAAGGCGCGCTGCCCTCGGGCTTTAGGCAGCCTCTGCAGCCCCTCTGCCCCCATCGTGGCGCGGCGGGACCAGAGAAGCCTCAGGGGCCTCCAGGCGTTCAGAAGGAAACCATCTAGGCGAGAGCCGTTGGATCACGGCTGGGGCCGCCGGGGAGCGGATCGCGGGACCTCAGGTCATTTCCCGGCCCGGCCACCTCCTCGTCTGCGCGGGGCGGCTTCTCCGGGTCCCGGGGATGCGGGATGCTGGGGCCCCCGATGCTCCGCTCGGCGTGGAGGCTCCAGCCCCCGACCGATCGCCTCTCGCCTCCCCACTTGAACTCCTGGGGAGACAGTGTTTGTAAAACTTGGCCCTGGCCCAGCCCCGGCCACCCCACGTTACCAACAGGAAGAGGGCTCTGAGCGGCCCGGGGCGAGCCTCGCTCCGCCTGCACATCGGGCGCCCGGGCCTGCCCGCGCCTTCGGGGCTCCCGCGGGACTCGAGCGCAGACTCCGCCTCGCCCGCGCCCGACCCGCCCGTGGGACCCCAGCTCCGGCGCGGCCCCTCCCGGCTGTGCGCCCCAAGGGGGGCCTCCCGGGGCCAGCGAAAGGAGGCACTGGCCGGGCCACTCCTTAGGGTGGTGGAAGGGACCTTAGGGTGGTGGAAGGACTCTCTGAGTGGGATGGGGCCCTTGAGCGGCGAAGGGTACCCCGGAGTGGGGGACCGACTTCCGCCACAGCGCCTCTCCGGGCGACACCAGAGTGTCGCAGAGCGCCTGTTGGATCCAAACTGTCTTTATTTGCAAGCCCAGTGACTGGATGTGGCCCTGGAGCGCTGGAGCTTTCCACAGGTGGGAGGCCTGTATCTATTCACGATACAGTAGCAGCTGCTGCTGCTACTTTACGTGTGTGTGTGATTGGTTTTTAAGCGTATGATCCCAGTATTCCCTTCCTGACTAAGGCGGGCTGCTATAAATGACTCCCAGAGAAGGATGCAATAAACGTCAAGAGGTTGTAAGATGTCAAAGACATGGAGTGGTTTGCAGGAGTCCTGGGATGTGGCACTGGAGGCCCTCATGACGGTTTTAGCTACAAGCCAGGGCCTGAACATCCTAAATACAAAAAACCTCATGCAGCGGCAGCCCGGTTTTAAAGCTAATCAGAATTGGTGATGCCTTTCCTGGATAATACAATTGAGATGGCCGTCCCTGCATTTCTCTTTCCCCACTCTGGTAGACGTAAGACTGCATCATTGTTTTTAAGTTAAAAACCTTTCTTGCTGGACGGTCACAGCAGAAGCCTCCACTGGAGTTGGCAACAAGAGCCCTTTCCATTAGACTCGCACTTTATATGCATTCCTGGACATTATTTCATTTGAGCCTTACTTAAATCCTGTTGGAAAGAAAGAAGTGGTATTAACCACATTCTGCACAGCAAGAAACTGAGATTCAGAGATCAACTGACTCCCTCAGGGTGCTCACAGAGAAGTGCAGAGCTGGTGCACAAATTCAGGTGTTCTGACTGCAGGCCCAGTTCCGAGTCCATCAGTACCTCCAGACCCTTGTCCTCCTCCTCTCCCTCCTTGTCATGTGACTTGGGAGAAGGCAGAGGGGAAAATCATCATCCCTGGTGAAAATGGCCTATAGAGTGAAAGAGGGACTAATTCACTGGGCTCTGAAGAAAGCAAAGCTCAGCTCTACATGCTGAATTGACGCCCCTGGTAGGTGTTGAGGGAGCGGGGGAGATGTTTTCCCTATTTTGGAAAGTTCTTTCATGGATGGGTCTCTATTCAAGTTACAGATGGAGACTCTCTTTTGAACCCTAAAACTGAACAAACCTACAAGATAGGAAAAAATCACAGGTGAAACCTAGGTTGAGTTAAAACAGCATTTACTGGACACCCTTTTTCCTGATATTAACCATTGCTTCTAGCCTGGTATTCTGGTCTTGATGGCCCTGAAAAGCTGGGGCTTCTCTGAGAGACTGAAGACTTGCCCACCACAGTCCAAACGTGCAGGAACCAAGGACTGGGGGAGCGCGCTTTCCTCTTAACTTTGGGAACTTTTCTGGTGTTGCATGTATGGTCTTCGCAGACGCAGCTTTAGGAACCGAATGGTTTAGAAACTACTTAGTTTCTAGAAATGGCTGTTTAGAAACCTTTCTATGAGTCAGATGCATAGAGTCACCTTCACAAGCATTTGGTTAGTAGTTGAGGGAAAGAACGCTGAGTGAGTAGGCAGAGGAGGAGGATAGGGAAGGAGAACTGGATCTTCAACAAAACATTTGAACAGATTAGGAGGCTGTAAAACCCAGAGTAATTCTGAGCCGATGCCACTGTGGGGCGCCAAAGTTCTACTCGGCTAAGGCCTGCGGCCGTCTTGGGTGCGAGGACAGAAAGTCCTGGAGAACAGATGCACCGGGGGAAGAGAGGGGGGAGGAAGGAGGGAAGGGGAAGGAAAGAGGGGTGGGGCTGGGGTGTCCTTTATTCTCGTTAAACCCGCCTGGGAGACTGTTACATAACAAGTCTGTGAGTGCGGGAAGAGGACTTTGTTAGAAGGAAAGAAGGAGGGTGTGAGTGGGGGGAAGCTCTTAGAAAAGAAGAAACTCTCGGACCACTGAGCTGACCAAGGAGCACAGACGCTCCTCTTCGCTTCAGAAATTCTTGGGTTTCTTCTCAAACTGGGGCCACGACCTCTTTTAAAGAGGGCGAGCGAGGAGGGGAGAGAGATTTGGAGAGGCTCCGATCCCCACCATCACACCAGCTACCCCGCCCAACCTCCCCGCCTCCCACCCGCCATTTGGGGGCTGCCGCATCCGCTTTCTCCTCCGGGACGCCGCGGGGTTGCCCCAGTCCATCTGCAGCCCGGGAGGACTCCTCGGCCGGGATAAAGGGCGGCCTCCCCCAGCCTGCGAGCGCCCAGGATGCTCAGCCGTCAGCTGCCGGGAGGCGCTGATTTCATTCCCGCGCGGCTTTCGCTGAGGGCGGCGGGGCCCAGCTTTAGACGTTCTGTTCCTTTATCAGGCATAACTACTGACTTAGGCTTTAGAAAAGACCCCTACAGTAAGAGGAATGGGAACCAACGTTTGCTGAGTATCTACTATGTGCCAAACATCATACTCATCACTTTGCACATCTGATCTCATTTCATCCTCATGACTGCCACGTGAGGAGCTAGTTCTATTTTTCTGGCATCCTGCGTCGCAGATGAGCAAATGGGGTTCAGTGAGGGGGTTAAGTAACGTGGCTAAGGTCCCTCGTGTACCTTGTCCATGTTGATCTGGAATTCTGAAGTTAGAAGCAGCAGAGAGGAGTCGACGATGTAGAGGTAAAATGGGGCAAGAAAATGGGAAGGAGAGGAGGGAAGGTGGCGAGGAGTGTCAGTGTGCGTCTTTGGTGGAGGTGGGAAAATGGTGCTCCGGATTTTGAAACGGGAGTGATATTTCTGTCCTATTACAGGGGAGTAGAGAGCCTTCAGGAAAGGAAGTGACTAATTGGCAAAGGCGTGGGAAGTTAGGAAGGAGAGAGAGAAGGGAGAAAGATGAGACACTGGAACGATTTGGAAGGTGTACATCCCACACCCACTGGTTGGACAGATTTAGTTGCTAAGCGGATTCCTGGGGGGGGGGGGGGGGGGGGGGGGGGGCCGACGGGGCGTGGGTGGGGGCGGGAGGCGGGAGGCGGCGGCAGAGACAGGGCTAGACTGAACGCCCCGACCCCGCCAGGGTTTATTACATCCCCGCCACTGGCAAAGGTTAGGAACGCGCATTTAGAGATGGGATAATCCGAGTTTAAATATTAACAGTAAAAGCAGAACCGGTGGAATATTTACCTAGAAACTGAGCACATCTCCTTCTGCCAGGGGAGAGGATCACCGAGGAGGCCCCGCTCCCAGGCCTGCGGCTCTGACCCGGCGCTTCCCCGTGGCTTCGCCGAAGCCGCCCGCGACCCACCTCGGGAGCTTCCTCGGATTGTGGTTAAGCGGGGAGGGCCGCAGACCCCCTGGCTTTGCCAAGTGCATCGCAGTGTGCGGGGCTCGCTCCAAATCTTCTGCTTTGTCATATTCTCCTTTCTAAGGGCCTCCCCGACCAACAAAAGGTGGCGAAAGTACGTTGGATCAATAGCAAAGATTGTTATTTAGATAACGAATTAATCTCCCTGTTATAATACTTTTTATAGTGAACTTTGCACCCCTTCCATAAGAAAAAAGGAATTTAAAGGAAAAAAAGTCTCAAACAGGATTAAGGTTTTAATTACAATTCCCTACCGAAATAGTATGTTTGATGAGCTGATCTTATCAATTAATAGTAACATTAAAGCTCAAGAAACAGATTCACGGGAAATATGCTTAAGGGCGTCTCTTAAAAGTAATCGCAACCGGGGAACTAGCGGGGCAGCGGGCCAGGGACTCGGGTCCGTCGGCCAGTGCGGGGCGCGCATCTGGGACGCAGGATGGGGCGGGGGCGGGGGCGGCGGGCCCAGCTCTGGGAGGCGCGGCCGCGCGGGTGGGAGGGAAATAATAAATAACAGACGCCTCTTCCAAGCCGAGGCCCACATCAAAGTTGGGGCCCCGCAAGGGCCGTGCAGTTCACTGCGTTTGGGTCAGCGTTATATTCCAGGGGCAAATAAAGTAATTTGAACATGCACCAACAGTTTTCCATAAAATACGAGTTAAAAGAAGTAATAGAACTAATCACTGTCTCCTCAAATCAAGTAGAAAACATTTCAATGCACTAATTAGAGTAATTAGAATAATAAGCCTCTGCCTATATGTGGTAAGACAATGTGTACAAACAACTTTATTTAATGTATACTGGTAATCAGCGATGCGTGCCTGCTTGAATGCTTAGCGCAATAAAACTACCCTCCGTCCGCCCAAACAATCAAATACAAATTAGTTTAATGATTGTGCCTGCTGAATGTCTTAGAAATCCACAGGCAGAGGCGAGTAAATAGAAGCATCCTTGTTTGCGTGCGTCCCCGCCCGGGCTGGCTCCGGGGCCCGGTGAGTGGCCGCGGGCGGGTGCGGCGGGAGAGAGCAGGAGGCCCGGCGCGCGGGGCGGAGGCCGGGCCGGGCGCCAGCCCAGACCTGCGCCGCGCCGGAATCCCTGCTTCTGCCCTGGCCGCCTTCCCACCCCTCCTCGGCCAGCTTCCCACCTCAGTGGCCCCGCCGCGCACCCCAGGCCCTAAGAGCCCCAGTGCCCCGCTGGGCCTGCCCTCCTCCGGAGGCGGAAGGCCTTGCTAGAACTCCCAGCGCCCGTCGACAAGGGTTTTAAGAATTGAGTGATTTCCTCCCACCAAGCGACCCTTCCCAGGGGCCTTGGGGGCCCAAGGGGAGCATTCGCCTGGGCTTCGGGTACCCAGACCCCAGAGGAGAACCCCGGGCCTCGGGTGGTGCGGCGCGGCCCCTCCCCGCTCGCTGTCCTCAGCTCTGACTTGGGACGATGTGGTGCCCAGAGGGGCTCCCAGGTTCCCTTCGCTGGGGAACTGACTTTCCTCCTGTGTAGACGTAAGAGCGACTTTAGGCCCAGCAGGGAGAGATCGGTGTCCGAGGGTTTAGAGGTCGTTTTCCTCCCAGTTTCAGCGCTGGGAGACTCGGTTCCGCTCCACTGGAGGCAGGCAGCTGAGGTCGGGGGCAGCCACAAGTCTGATGGGTGTGGGCTGAAGCGAACACGCTCAGAACTTCGCTCACCAGCTCTCGGCTCCCTTGCTCCATTCCTTGACACTCCCCATCTCCCCACCCCGTCTCCCCCCAAAATAGACAAACAGGACAAGGCCAAATTATCTACTTCGCAGGCAGCTTTTTTCCTCTCCGGTTTTCCTGCAGTCGCCTCCTCTGCCCTCTTCTCTTGGGGCTCCTTCTCCCCCAACTGCCTCTCTCAAGCACAAAGCCATGTCCTGGGCCCAACTTTGCAGAGTCGAGCGGAAAAGCCGCGCAGGCAGAAAGCTAGGAGAGTCACTCGCCCCTGGACCCTCGACATTTAGTTGCCTCTGTGCCCCATCGCATCTCTGTCCCGGCCACGCGCGCCCCCAGAGAGGCCCCGCCAACTCACCGCGACTGGGAACAACTTCCCCGGGGGCGATGGCCGCACCCAGGGCATCTGCCCTCCTTCTTCTGACCACCAGCTCTACCCTCAGCCTGGGGTGGGCGAACCCACCAATCGCCGACGCCCCTCCGCCTCTCAGGGTCTGCCTGGAAAGGGAGAGTGCTGGAACGGCCCAGCAGGTCCGGGCTGTCCACCCTCCCCCTAGGGGTCGGGGCGCCCGAGCAGCGGGAGCCGCAGAGAATCTCCATCTCTGGCCAACACTCAGGGGCAGTTCAGCGTCCCGGAGCGAAGGCCGGGACTGGAGTCGGGGAAGAGCTGGGCTCTTCTTCCTTCGGTCCCCCCCACCGTGCCGGCTGGCCGAGCTGCCTGGGCCTTCCTCTCGGCGGCCGGGCTCCCCGAGGTGGGGGGCGCGCAGCGGGGCTGGGGTGTCTCCCGTGCGCAGTGTGCCGTGCCGACGCCCGCGCGCAGCACACTAGACTGCCTGGCCCAGGCGCTGTCACAACTTGGAAGGAATATTGTTAGGGCAGCAAACAAACGACCCAAAGTTGTTAATGTCAAATCATTCTCTCCAGAATCCTGTGCTGTGGAACATAAAAATCCTCGGACGGGATGAGATTTCTTAATAGGAGGAGGGAAAGAACTCCCAACACTTTCCACAAGGATTTTTTTTGCCGGAACCGTAAAGCCCAGTGATTTACAATGGCTAATTTGTGTTACAAACCCGCAAGAAACTTTTTCTTTTTCCCACTCTGCTGCCAAACTTTGGCCATATTTAGTTGTGTGTGGCGTTCTTCTTTCCTTCTTTTTAAACAACAAACCCAGAGGAAACACTGGTGGGAGGAAAAATATATGCTCCAAATCAAAATGGATGCAGATTCAAATTTACTCCACAGCGAGGTTTCCTATTGCCGTCGTTCTGCACATCGAGAGTTAATCGTATACAATTTATACCAATCAAAATCCCCTCCATATTGCTCAGATGGGGTCCAAGTGCTCCCCTGTCTTTCTAAAATCAGTGACAAGTGAGTCTTTGTGGGGCATTTATTTTCTTCTTTTTTCTAGATGACAGCTCCCCATTCTGAGAGCAGAGAGCTGTTTGCCGCCAGCCACAGGCCACTCCAGAGCCCAGGCTCTTCATCTGCGATCCGCGTAAGGAAGTCCCCCCGACCCCCCGCCTCCAAATCCCAGACAAAGAGCTATAAAAACTCAGAAAGACGTGGAAGAAATGAACTTTAAGATATAGATGCACTTTTACTGGTGTATTAAATAACATTTCAGACATTAAAAAAAAAGAAATACATCTTAATGTTATCAACAACCAGAATTCTAGGAACAATAAGAGAGGCCAGGGTTGTTTTGATGGGATATGATATTGTGTCTAAAACCTCTAATAGCTAAGCCAAGCAGAGTTGTTGGTATGGTAAAGGAAAAGTACTACATGATAAAGTTAATTAACTTTTTCTTTTTAAAAAGGAGGAAACAAATTTCCTAGCTTCCCACCAAACACAAGAACAATGTGAAAATATTCTGACTTTTCTTTATCTCCACAACCAAGCAAAGCCTTAAAGAAAACTAAAAAGCCATTTTCTGGCCCTTCTGTACCCACATCTACATAAGGGTCATTGAAATAACTCTGGCCCAAGTTCTACAAAGGTGAGCAAGTTTATTCCATGATTTGCTAGCTGAGTGGCAAGCCCCTGCCACTTTTGCATTATTTCCCATCCTGAATCAAGTAGGGGCAATATGTACCAGGAGCCCTGGTTCTCTCCCAACACCATCTGCCCCCTGCTAAGAGACTATGCATCACTGAAAAAGTAAACTTTCCTGAACAGGGAAAACGTTTGTATAAATTTAGCTGTACATCCCATTTAGTCATATTGTCAAGATTCATTCATAGTACTTGAAAGATGCATCTTTTTCTTTCATTTTAAATAAACACTGTCCCTTTTGCCTCACTGAAATACACAAGCAGACCCAAAGAAACACTTTTACCTTTGACCCTCACTTCACCATGCTTCCTCCTTTTTCTGTACAAGCTCCGTTCTTTACCTCATTCTTTAACTTGTCTAGGAATTCAATAGAATCTAGAACAGAGTTCTATAAACTGATTGAAAAATCAACAAAGACGAATCACAGAGACCAGTGATAAAAAGATCATTTCTCTCACCCTGCAACCCAGCACTATGCAAGCTGCTTCCACAGTAAGGCAAATGAAAGGCAAATGAATGCAGCATATAGACACACAAGGGCAGGTACCAATGTGCTCACATGACATTTTTTCCCCATTGTTGCGTTGCATCTCTTTATTAGTTGCTTTTGAAGACATAAGAAGATAGAAAGATTAATGCCTTTATTTCACCAGAAAATTTTGCCAACCAGTGTGTGGTTCCCACTGGCAGAAGCGGGAGGGGAAGGAGAGCGCTATTGTTGTTGAACCTGAAATATAAGGGAGGTAACTTCATGGGAACTGAGAATGTTTAGAAGTGCCAAGCATAATATTCTTTATGGTCACTCCCTCCATCTGACCTTCGCATAACTCTCCCACACGATCATTTCTTCCCCATCTTACCCCATAAAATTGAAAAGTGACCTATCTTGAGGAAACACAGGAGCTCTTTCAGGATGGCCGTGTTCTGCATTATTGTCTTTAGGGAAACGAAAGGGTTTGTCGTTGTGGCTAGTCAACATTTTAGGGGTGACTGCCCCACAAATTTCTCCCACTGGCAGCCATGGAGTTTTTCACCTTGGCATGCCATACACTCCCCGAACGGGCATCAAAACTGCCCAAGTAGCTCTAGAGTCTGAACGGCAAGCATGGGTCAAAACCGTGGCGTGTCCGTTTAACACGTGATGGTTTCCAGTCAGTAGCCCCTGTGGCTAAGAACAAAAAAAGCCTTCTCAAGGTCCACTCAAATGCCCTGCAGAGGGCAGATGCTGCTTGTTTTCTGCTTACAGCGGAGGGGGATATTGACGCAGAACTCAAATCTATAGCCAGCTTAAACATTTTACCCATCAGCACGACTGCAGTCACAAAACACTTTTTCTTTCTGTCACTTCTTGCTCAGACTATTGATAAGATCATTTGGCTGAATCTGTTTGGGACCTGTGTAATATTGACTAGGACTTAAAAAAGATGATCAGATGTAATAAGCCCAGAAACTACCTTTCAGAATGGGCATATATATACTTAAACCACTGTTCCAAGGAGGACTTTAAATAGATCAGCAAACTTGTAAACTAATGCAATACTGCTTGGATGTCTCACTAACCTTAAACCTTGTGATGTTCCATCTAAGACTATCTGAAACAATTTGTTATTAGCATCCCGGTCTTGAGTCTTTCCCCATGTTATTTTCTTCTTTTCATTTCTTGTTTCAGATCCTGTTTGCTTGCCTGATGAGAAATAGACACTATCGTATAAACCACTGCAAATTCCATCTTTTTCTGTAAGCCTAACAGGAACAATATAGAGGACCTACCTCTAATCACTTTGTAAACACACATAGTGCATATTGTCAGAATCATTCTTTGTTGAAAGATATCTGTTAATTACGGAAAAGAATAATCCTCTTTACTAAGCCTTGCTCTTCTGTAGGTCCCAGATTATGTGAGGACATGTGGGTGAAGATCAAAGTCCACCTAGTTCCATGGATGCTCTCCAAAAAAGCACAATCAGATAAGGTAAAGCTAACCTGGAAAGATGATGCAGGGGCACTGCAGATATTTCAGGGGACAAACACCTCTTTGTCAGACCATGAAATGGCAAACAAACTGAAGTTAAAACCCAATGACCATTTCAATGGAATACTACAGGCTTAGTGACTGCAAGGTTTGGGACTGATAGTTTTTGCAAAGAAAAGTGAATCAGAAGAGTATTCTCTCTTAAAAAAAAAAAAAGTTCCTGAAAGTTATAAACATGAAACCTGGCAGTATATGCAAAAAATTTATTCCAAAACTTTACGAAGTATAAAGGAAGGGAAGTGTTTTACACACAACTCAACTCAGTCAGTATAAGGTCTAGGGTTTCCCCCCCTTAAAACTTGGCACTATTTTTAAAATAAAATAAAGATATTTCAATAATTAGAACAAACTATGAAGGTATTGTGCATTTCTGTTTTATGTAGATAATAAAATATTACTTTAACATAAATATATAAGGATCTCTGCGTTTTTATTTTCCCCACAAGCACAACCAAATGTACCAAAACAAAGTATTTTTAAAGAGACTGAACAAAAAAAATTACATCCCATATAGATTTTGCTCACCTACTCATTTAAAGCTACAGAAAAACAGTTTCCAGAACCTTTTTGCTTTAAAAGAAATAAATATACATTGAGGCAGGCCACTTAAAAATGATATGAAAATATTTCCCTGGGTAGCATTAAAAAAAAAGAAAATAGACAAAGAAACGTTTAAACTATTTCTGCATTTCAAAAGACAGATATTAAACATATATACATAGTGGTAAGGTTCAGTGGTAACTTTCATCTTAGTAAACCTATGAGAGTTAGAGGAGCTATAGACACGTCCCCTGAACTCCAGCTTCTGACCTTATCCACTTGGTAATAAGAATGTGAAAATTCATTTCCTCGCTTTACCATTGGCTCTATGCCCTGCTCTGGATTGCTTCACTAAAGGCCAGTTCCCACACCTTAGGAACAGGCGGCATGATGCACCCCCCGAAGCAGCTCCATGCCCATCTCCTTGTGACAGTCATTGGGGGAAATGAAATACAGGCAAATAAATATGCCCATTATAAGCCATCATTTATCTTGCAAAAACATTGAAAATGAAACAATCACAGGTGTTTGAAAAGACAATATAAAGCATAGTTCCTAAAACATTAACTAATGATTGCAATGCTAATCTGATGCCGAACAATAATTTTCTGGTAGTGAGAATTTAATTTCTTAAAATAAAAATTTGCCTAATAACTAACCAGAAAAAAAAGCCCCAAACTTTTAAGATGAATAAAAAGTGTTTTCCCTTTTAGCGCCCTTTTGTGCTGATTATTATTTAATATTTTAACTGATCACAGTTTAATGGTATTTATTTTCAATAAAGTTACAAGTTTTTTTTTCCACCTTCACTTCCCGGTAGAGTCTTTTGTTATGAGAGTTAATCGTTTTCCATCAAGATAAGGTCAAAAAATGCACTTAAAACTGTTAACAAAGGGAGAAAAGGAAGGATTGAAAATAACATTTTTTTCCTACTTCATTTGGCTTTAGTAAAAGAGGTGGGAAAACGCTCCAAGTCAAACTGGTATTTTCTGTAATAAATTACAGAAGAAGAGGGTGTGGGACCTTATATATGATTTGATAAACAAATGAGCTAGTGAAGACAAAGTCAGCCTAGAGTGGAGATATTCTCTGTATGCATATGGGTATTTGTGTGCTAAGAATCACAGTCTATGCATACACCATTAAGTTCCCAGATTATTTTCTTTATGTTAAAAAACAAAAGCTATTAGAGGAACAAAGTTTAACTGCTGCTGTCAGCACAAATAATTCCTCATAATTAAGTTATTAAAACCGAAGGCAGAGAACTGTACAGGGGTGTCTGAAGATATATATTTCCCTAGTTCTCTTCGAAGTGCCACTTTCCTTCTGTTGGACAACTCTGGAAATATATCTAACCTCCACATTTCCTCTGAGCTCTTTCACAATGGGCCCGCCTGATAAAATGAAGCAATCAGTCACTCACTATCGATTTTTCTTTTTCTTCCCTCCTCAACCTGCCCCAGAAACACTGCCTGAAAATGAAGTTTACTTTGTGGCTGGTAACAAAAACCAATGCTTCACTTTCATTTTTGTATTCCAAACAGAATTCTTGCCTTGGATAAAGCGGGTAGACCATGCACATTTCCTGAAAGCAGAGAATTATTTATTTTGTATGAAGTCAATCGGTTTGCTTTGGTAAAAGGAGCAAATAAACGTTATACCAATGTAAGGAGGGGGGAATCTGAAGGTAATCAAAGTTCACAAACAGTAAGAATAACGAGAGGGGCAACACAAGAACATTAGAGATGGAGAGTGGCCAAAAGCTGGCTTCAACTCTCTCCGAGGAATAAAAACCAAACCAAACCAAACCAAACCAAACCAAACCCGGCAACTTCAAAATTAACGCTGGGAGAAAGAAAAACATGTTTGTGAATTTGCTCATGTAAACTTCAATTTTCTTGCAGTGCAAATTTATGTGGTTAAGTTTTGCCTACATCAAAGGACGTGTGTATTTTTCCCTCTTTCCTGATGGGGATCCACATTAAATAAACACAGCAGCATGTGCCAACTCCAAGCGTCAGGAGCTGTGTTTTGTGTTTATCACGGTTTGGTAGATTTTTTTGTCTTTTTGGTAATTTATTTAGTTTTGCCAGGTATTTAACTCAGTGCTAGCCATCTCTCTCTCTCTCTCTCTCTCTCTCTCTCTCTCTCACACTCACACACACACACACACACAAGCACGCACGCACGCACACACACACACACACATTCTCTTCTGACTCTATGAGACACTCCACTCCATTGACTGGGTACTAGCCTGTAAAGGTCAAAACATATCATTACACCTGCTATCGTTTAAAGGATAGTCCAGTGCCTTAGTTGTTTTCCTTATTTTTTTTTTTTTAAGGTACGGGGAAATAATAATTAAAAAGAAAAGAACAATCAGAAGTTAGAGAGGGAACAAGGGGGCCGGGAAAGGGTCGCGGACCGAAGGGGAGGGGAGCCCCGCGCTCTGCCCCTCCCCCCCGCTCGAGTTCACTGGACGGGTGTCTGTACCCCGTGGTGTGGTGGCGTGTCCCTACTCCCCCCGTACACATCCTCGGCGCCCGGCAGAGTCCCTCCGGGAGGGGTCATCCTTTTCTCTTTCTGTCTCCTGTTACAAAACCAAACTCTCACCACCTCCTTCTCCAGCTGTAAGCTGTCCGCGAGGGAGGTGATCTCCTGGGCCGAGGGCTTGGGGCATTTGAGGAAATGGCTCTCCAGAGCCCCCTTGACGCTCACCTCGATGGAGGTCCGCTTTTTCCTCTTGCGCCCCTGCGCTGCGATCTTGTCTATGCTCGTGGGGCTGCCCGAGGACGAGTCCGCCTCCTCCAACCACTTGTTCAACAAAGGCTTCAGCTTGCACATGTTCTTGAAGCTCAGCTGCAGGGCCTCAAACCTGCAGATGGTGGTCTGCGAGAACACGTTGCCGTACAGGGTGCCCAGCGCCAGCCCCACGTCCGCTTGGGTAAATCCCAGTTTGATCCGCCGCTGCTTGAACTGCTTGGCGAACTGCTCCAGGTCGTCCGAGGTCGGCGTGTCCTCATCCGAGTGCGGGTCATGGTGCGCGCCGGGGTGGCCCGGAGGGCCCTGCGGGGGCGGCGGGGGCGGCGGCTGCTGGTGCGGGTGCGAGTGCGGGTGCGGGTGGTGATCAGCGTGGTGCGGCTCGTCGTGCGCGTCCCGCAGGCCGTGGTGGTGCAGCCCGGCCGGCTGCCCGCCGGCGCCCAGCATACCGTTCACCGTGAAGCTGGGCTGCGAGTAGAGCAAGCCGCCGTTGGACGCTCCCATGGAGGGCGGGAGGTGCGCCGCAGCCGCCGCGCTCCGCCATGCCCCGGGCCCCGGGTGGTGGTTGGCAGCGTGGTGCACCAGATGCGGCGGCCGCTGCTGCTGCTGCTGTTGCTGCTGCTGCTGCTGCTGCTGCTGCTGCTGCTGTTGCTGCTGCTGCAGGGCGCCCGGCCCGTGTAGCTCGTCGCCGCGGCCGCCCTGCTGTACCACCACCGAGGGCTTGATGTCCGGCTGGCCCAAGGGGCTGGTGGACCACGGGGAGCCGTCGCCGCCGCCCCCGCCGCCACCCCCGCCCCCGCCGCCGCCGCCACCGCCCCCGCCGCCGCCGCCGTGGGACAGCGCGGTGATCCACTGGTGAGCGTGGCTGAGCGGGTGCCCGTTGCTCTGCAGCGCGCCGTAGTCGCCCTGCACCAGGCTCTGCGCCTCGCGGTAGCCCCCCGCGCCCTGCTGCATGCCGCCCGGCGGCTCGGCGTGCACGATGGAGGCGCTGGAGGTGAGCAGGCTGTAGTGGTTAGACGCTGCGGTCGCCATGACTCTCGGAGCCGGACTGAGCGCTCTGGTTAAAGGAGCCGCGCATTTGACAGTTACTTTTTCGCCTCGGGCTCCTCTCCTCGCTCGCTCTCTGTCTCTCTCCTGTCTCCCCAGCGGGCAGCTCCGACGCCCGCTCCGACGCCTTCTGTTGCTGCTCCTGCTATTACTGCTGCTGCCGCCGCCGCCGCCGCCGCCGCCGCCGCCGCCTCCCGCCCGCCCTCGCTCTCTTTCTCCTCCTCTCCCTCCTTGCTCTCTCTCACTCTCTGACTAGCTCCGCGCTCCCCCCCTCTCCCTGCTCTCTCCAGCTCTCTCCCGCTCTCTTGGCAGCGCCAGCTCGCAGCGGCACGCGCCTGGGCCCCGCCCCCTCCGCCCCCTCCCATTGGCTCCGCGCCCTTTGATTTACGTGGATACCGCTAGCAACCTCCCAGGCCGGCGCCACTGATTGGCGCAGAGCTGTCCCCTCCTCCTCCCCCCCGGGCGCGGAGTCCTCTTAGCCCTCCTCTGGTCCCCCCTCTCCACCCAATTCAGAATCTCAGAGTTCTCACCTCCCCTTCTCCCCCACCCCCGGCCTCCTCCGCCCCTCGGATGGGCCCGCCCCCCATCTGTCTCCCAAGCAGACGCGCCGGGCGGTCCCGGTGGAGGAGGGGGGCGCCCCAGCCATCTATCGACCACAGACACTTGCAAGACTTGGGTGGCGGAGGGGAGGGGGTGTCTGTCCACCTTCTCCTCCCAATAGGGCGGGAGAGGGGGGTGAAGAAGGAGAAAGAGAAAGGCTGAGTCCCAACAAGCCATGGGGAGTCCGATTTTTTTTCACCTTGGGACACACACACACACACACACACACACACGCCAACGTCTCACATCTAGAGCCAGAAGTCAGACTAGACCCCCTGTTGAAGTCTCCTTTCCCCCACAGTTAGAATTTCAGTGCCCATGAGCTTCTTGCTCCAGGGTGTGCGGACACTTTTGCCCCAATAAAGGTCCTCTTCTTCCCCTCCACCCCGCCGCTAGCGTAGGATGTCTTCCTTTTAGGTTCCAGGCCCAACTGTCTTCCAGCCCCTCGGGATGAGTACCCCACGAGAGGCAGGCTCAGCCCGTGCCTTGGCTTGTAAGAGGCTCCTGTCCAGGAGCGGAGTTGCCTGCTCTGACAGCGCAGCGGTCTGGACTGAAAACAAAACTCTAAAAGTCTCTGACACATTCAAAGACTGGGGCGCGCGCACAGTTTTGGTTTAGGAAACTAGGACCCTGAGCCGGTAGACCTTCGCCCTGTGCCGGGCTACAGGAGCGCCTGGCAAGGGGTGTTCGGCCTCCGGGTGCGGGGGAGGTACCGAGGGCGGCTCCAGAGAGCGGAACCGCGGGGACTGCGTGAGCGCTTCCTCGTGCTCCTGGAGCTTTTGGATGCAACTTTTCCGTTAGCTGCTTCGAAAGGGAGGAAGGGCGTGTGAAGAAAAATGGGCAGTACTAGGGGAACCTTTCTGATCCTAAACTTCGGCGGACACCAGCTGGTGGGTTGGTCTAACTCAGCTCCCAGGCGCTCACTGGCGAAGCTCCGTGCTTAGCCTTCAGCCGTGAACTCCAGAGCGAGATTGCGGGACCCTGCCCTGGCTGCACAGCTCTTCCCAGCGCGAGCGAGTCGCGCCGTCAGTGCCGTAGCCGCCGGGAGCAGGTGCCTGCCGCGGGTTTCGGAGCCTGCTAGCCGGGTAGCAGAGACCCGGGCGCGGACTCGTGCTGGAGCAGCGGAACCAGCACGCAGGCCCGAGTGTACCGGACGGATACTGCAAAACGAATCAGAAGTTGCTGCCGGGAAGGGAAACAAACAAAAAACCACAGGGAAAGTGAGTCGCGTCCCCACCTCTCACCCTCGGCCTCGCGCGTTGTAGCCCTAGCGCTGGCGCTGCCGGTGGTCGTGGGTTTGTGAGGGAAGCCAAATCAACGCTCAAGGGGAGCACTTTGGGGCCTCCGAGCATCTTAATCTAGACAGCAAAGTGGAACGGGCCAGAGAATTCATCATGACTAACGAGGAGCGGAGGTCTTTGGGGAGTGGCTGAGCTGTTTATAAATCACCACGTTGAGCACCCGCCCGGGCAAGGCGCTTTGGCTGAGAATTTCCACGTGCCCTCTGTTTACGAGCGTGTGTGTGGAAGAGAGAGAAATCGTTAGGGGAGGGGCGAGCCCACAGGCGGCCAACGGAACGGACCTGCATCCCCCCACGCGCGCACCCGCGCGGCGAGGCGAGGACACACACCTTGTGGCGCTGGGTTCCCGCGCAAGCGCGGAGCCACTCCGGCCGCTCGCCTGGGGGCTGCTAGGAATCCCGTAACTTTGCCGGGCTACGAAAAAATGAAAAAGTCCAAGCCTCGGAGCGCGCAGACTCGGCGGCTGGCGCCCGCGGCTTTTCGACTAAGAGTGAAGGGGATGGGCGGAGGGCAGGACCGCCTCCCTCCGCAGCAGTTCCGAGTCCCCAGCGCTGGGAGCTTGGCTCTCCCGGGGCTTTGGGAGCGCACAGGCCGCTCGCCAGCCGCGTCCCGCCCTGCCCGCCGCGCCTCTTCTCACCCTCTGCCCCCGGCGGCCCTCCTTCCCCGCCTCCCGGCTGGGAGAACTCAGAGCTCCCACAGATAGAAGGATCCAGACGCCGGGAAGGGCCGCGTCCGGGCCCTGAACAGCTCGCCACCCTCCCCCTTCCGGGGCAGGTGTCTGCTTTTCTCTGGATTTGATTTCTCATTTCTCAAGGGACAAGGCCCTTTCCAGCCGGTGGGGTGAAACACTCGAGGGAAGAAAAAGGTTTCCAATCTCTGAGGGAACCGAGGCGGCCTGACTCAGAGACAGTTTAAAAGTCCCACTCCCTCCTCTCCTTCTGCCTCCCTTTCCCCAGTCTCGGGCTTTGGGCGCTGGGGTGTTGGGTAGGGGAGCAAGAATAGGCTGCACGTGTACATCCCAACTTCCTGTCTGCAATGGGACTCCACTGGCGATTACTGCTTGGAGATCCATGCCACGCTGACATCCCGGGTCTCCACTCCACCCCAACCCCCGCCTCATTTCGCTGGCAGGCGACGGAGCCGAAACGTTCCCAACAGGGTAAGCCGGGTGGTTCTACCGGATTAATACACCCAGTAAATCCCGGGGAGTACACAAAGCAATGCCCTACTCCTGGGCCTCAGCCTCTGCATCTCACCCCCACTCCCGGAGCCGGGCCAATCGCCAGGCCGGCTGGGCTGGGCTTGGGCGCGCACAGTGGCTCTGGGTACCCAGCCCCCCCGCGCCACTCCCGCCTCCCCGGCTGTCGCCGGAGGCCCGGTTGGCGCGAACGCCGGGTCCTGAGTAGCCTCGGCTTCCAGTCTGCCTTCCGGCGCTGCCCCTCCCCGGGGCTCCGAGAACCTGGGCTCTCTGAGGTTTCAGCCCCAGATGGGGGCTTCTCGGTCCTCCCTTACCTTTCTCCCCCCATCGTGGGTGCCCTTCTTTGCAGCTGACCCCGCTGGAGTCAGAGTCCGCACGTCTGCCTGCCTTTCTCCACCCTGATAAAAGCATGTTGAAGGTGTCTCGGGGAGACACCTCCAGGTTTCGATTCAGCTCATTCCCTTTCACTGTTCAAAGCAACTGTTCAAATACAGAGGCTGCTTACGTTGACGAGCAGAGGATTTCAAACAACCCTAAAATTCTTTGAACTGACAAGGTGTCTTGATATCTACCTCACTCCAGTACAGCTCCCCGAGATCATTGGCTAGGACAAAGGCTGAGCAGGCGGTTCACGCGGGCCTCGCAGCCTCCGGGACCGACTGTGGGGTCCCCTGGGCCCCCTCCTCGAGAGCAAGCTCCAGGCGCCCTGAGAGGAGATCCTGGCAAGTGCACCAGCCCATCTCTTTGCCCTATGTCCCAGCAAGGGCTCTACTGAGTCGGTACCCTGACCTGGACGAGTCTAAGGAATTGGTGCGGACTCCCTCCTGCACTGCCTGGAGAGAAACGACTCAGCGAATCCGAGCTAAACCCCAAAGACCGATATTTATCCCCACATTGTCACACCTCTCGAAAGAGTGAGCCGGGCCTGGGTCTTGGTAGTGCCCAGCACCTTGACCTGAGGCCCCCAAAGTCTTCACCTGAGTAACAGTAATGGTATCAACCTATGCACTGTAACCTGAACTCTATTAACTTGGTTCATCTAGTAAACACACTCACACCGTATGTAAAATATCATTTATTGTGTTTCTCTATTCCAGGACTTGGCAGAAAAACCACCGTAATCACTCCCATACATGGAGCTGAAAGGACACAGTTATTATTAAAATAGGACGAGGTGAGACGGTATTCGTTTGATCTTAATTTATTTCTTATTGATGTAGTTTTATGATAACAGAAATCAGGAAACGAAGGAAATTTTCTTAGGAGGTGGCAGCTGGTTTAAACTTGGGTAAAATTGCCGGCTGGGACTTCCTTTTTAGTGTATCCACCTTGGAGGAGGATTCTGTGAATCCTTCTCGTTGTCTTCCTTTTCCTCTCCTTTTCTCCCTCCCTTGTCTCAGTCATTCCTTCCTGTGCTTTCTGCTCTTCTGCTAGTCCCCAGAAGCTGTTTGAGCTTCGAACGTAATGGAACCTCTTTGCTAAGGGCCCACAGAATGTCAAAACTGAGGTTCCCACTTCAGAGCTGCAGCTTTAAACAGCCAATCCACACAAAGAGGCAGCTAGCGCCTTTAATGAAAACCTCCTTAAAGCTCGAAGAATTGCAGGCTTGGGGATGCATTTATAAGGAGCAAGGAAAATGCATTTCCAAGTTGCCAGTTCTTGTGAGAGAACAGTAAACATTTACCTTAAAAAAAGGACAGAAATTAATATCTTTAATTATGTAGGAGCACAATGTCTCCTCAATTAAAAAAATCTCACATAGATTTATATGTTACTATCTATACATACATTTTACAAGTTTCTAAATGTGCATCTGTCTCCATGTCATAAACGGTCTTGAAGAAGGAAAAGTTTTCTGAAAGTTGAAACTCCCATTCTTCATATTCTTGGCAACTCTGTGTTTGTCCATGCCTCACATACGGATGATTCTATTTTATCTTCACTGCTGTGTAAACCAGTGAGATGTAATGTTCTAAGTTCAGTGTTATGAAATGAAATTACTTGAATTCATGGATATTAACCTCTTTCTCCTTTTCTTCCAGTTCTGAATCTCATCATTAAAAATGATACCCCCTCTGTAGTCCACAAGTGAATATTTTATGGGCAGGCATGGCTTAAAGACTTCTAAAACCACATTACCCAGGCAGTCTAGCTGTTTCAGGGGTTACTTTGGGTAATTTACCAAAGGAAGCCTGCTAAATTCTGAGTGGTGAATTTGAGGCCTTACGGGGGAGAAAGCATAAAGGACACATTCCATCAGTGTGCAAGACAAATTCTATTTGGAGTTAATACAGCTTGTTTATGTTGAAATATCAGGAACAGAACACGAGGGGATTGGTGGCTCCTAGTTCCCTTTCTGAGATTTCGTTTTCAAAGGACTGTCAGTTAAATGACTTCCTAACAGTGGAGCCCGAAGGTGTTTCCCACCCCCATCCCTTGCCCTAAAGCAGGTGGATGGCCACCAGGAAGAAATGACAACTCTTTGATAAATAAAAGTGATTTCAACAGAAACCTCCTCAGCTCTAAAGCTTTTGGAGATGTACTGAAATGAAGTTCTTGCCACCATCCCTTCCCTTTCTTATCCTCTGGGACAATCTGAGAAGTGGAAGGCAAGGGGCAAGAGGACTCACACACACTTGCGCACAGGCGCGGAGGGGGGAGGGCGTATTTCGAGTGTACTCTGTCCAAGGTCTAGGGCTGGGTTTCCATCACTGGGGGAAACAAAGATGCATTTAGTTGAGGTCGGACTTCATTTTTCTTATTCTGGTTCAACAGAGCACGAATGCAAATCCCTGCTAAAGTGTTAAGAGTGCACTTAATAGTCTCTTGCTAGTGTCTGGGTGCACCGAGCGAAGTTTTTCTTGTGTACAGTTGACCACAGCGGTAATAGCTGTGGGCCGGGACCTTCTTCTAGGTCTCTGAGATTCAAAGCTGTCATTCTAGGCACTTTTGGACTTAATGAAGTTAGAGAGGACTATTTTTTAAAAGACAGGTTTCCACAATGTAGGTCCTGGGAGAGTAGAGGCTGGCATTGTCTGGAAGAACACTCAGAAAAAGGGAGCCTTCGTCAGGTTGGCGCCCCGAGACCAGCTAACCCCTCTAAGTCTTTCCTGCGAGGTTTCGATGGTAATCTAGGGCAGCCGGGTCCCAGCATTAAAAGCAAAAATAGGAAAACAGGACACGGCAGAGTCACAGGCCTGATCAAATTAACGCCCTAGGTCAGAGGGAGAGAATAATGAACAGGCGCGGAAGGGAACGTAATGAACCTTGTGAGAGTGAAAGAAAGTCAAGAGATCAAGCTTCGGACCGTGGTTTAGGATGCTTACTTATATTTATGTGAATGTGCAGGGGATGGGGGAGTAGTCTCCTTCGTGCATTATACTAACAATTTTTTTTTAACCCTGAAAAAAGCTGGAGTTTGTGCTACTCAGGGCCCGCCAACCACCCACACAATCCCTCGGAGAAGTCCGCGGTGGGAGCCCGCGTGCTCCGCCGGGAGGCTGCGTTTCCCGGCCCGGGCCTGCGTGGGGCATCAGCCCGGGTGGGGAGAACGGGCGGCGGCGTCCGGGCGCCCCGGCCTGACCTCCAGGGGGTTCTGCTAGGGAACGCGGCGGGCTGGGAGGGGGCGTTCCCTGCCACCGAGCCACTGAGCTCCTAGGCAGGTTCTGGCTGCGATCCGGGGGAGGAAGGAGAGGGCGAGAAGCGGGAGGCCGGGCCATTGTCCAGGGAGGGCGCATTTTTGTCCGGATGCTGCTGGTTGCTATAGCGAGAAGGGAAATCCAAACAGAAGGGCTCAGTTCGCCTCCCTTGGGCCTGGGAGCAGCGTTCCCTCCTCTTAGCCAAAATAAAAGTGCCGCCCGGGGCCTGGCACCCCTTCCCCGGAGAGCTAACTGCGGGCTCCTGAAGAGGGGCCCAGAGGATTTGGGCACCGAAAGAGGGGAGGGGGCATCCAGCCCAGCAGGGAACAGCCACGCAGGTTACTACTGGAGCGGGCGGAATGCACCAGTCTCTCCCTCTCTCCCTTCTTCTCTCTCTCTCTCTCTCTCTCTCTCTCTCTCTCTCTCTCACACAGCTGGCTGAGAGCTCCAGCATGTAGGATCCAGGGGCAGGACAATGTCAGAGCAAAGTCACTCTCTCTCTCTCTCTCTCTCTCTCTCTCTCTCTCTCTCCGCCCCCCCTTCCCCCCTCGCTCCCTCTCTCCCTATCTCTTCTTTCCCTGCCATATTTTACCTAGGAAAAATCTCACAACCTTCTCAAACTCGGGAGATATTCCGATGGGTAGACCCCCTCTTTGCCGGGACTGATGGCAGCATCTCCGTGCTGGAAGCGCCGTCGGAGGAGAGAGACCTGCGCGCGGCGCCGACTCTGTACCCTGTACCGGGAGGGAATGATGACACCAGAGGCAGAATGACCTGTTTGTTATGAGTTTAAAAATCATTCAAAGGGAAATTTGACTAGAAAGGAGTATAGATGCAAATTTCTCACATTTAAAAGACTCTTATTTTGCAGTAGTGTTCTTTCTCTTTCTTTCTCTTTCTTTCTTTCTTTCTTCCTTTCTTTCTTTCTTTCTCTCTTTCTTTCTTTCTTTCTTTCTTTCTTTCTTTCTTTCTTTCTAATATCTTGCTATTCAACTTTGAAAACAGTGTGTGAAGGGGTTACAATAAGGCTCTTTACGGCTTATAATTTCTCCAACCACATAGCTCAGAAGAGCTAGGGGGAAACACTATTTAGTTAATTGTGAGCTGTTAGCTTTAGAAAATTTGGAGTTGGTATTTTTTAAAGGGGGGAATATTCGTTTACTCTGGTACAGGTAAAAAGTTAAGATCTTATTTGTGGGGACAAGTTATCTACACCAGAAGGGAATAAGATAGTAAAAACTTTAAAAAAATTAATTCTCTTAACTCTCCTGTGACTTTTAAATTCCCCCTCACTTTCTCCCCCTTTCTATCTCTCTCTCTCTGTGTCTTCTCTCTGTGTCTGTCTCTTGCCTAGAAGCTGCCTGAAAAGCTAGAGGGAAAACTTTTATTTGGCTGGAGGAAGCCATTTGAAAAGCATAGCAAGAGAGTTTCTCTCCCTCCTCCATTTAAACTATATCCTTTCCTTCCAAGTGACAAGCCTTTAAAAAAAAAGTTGACACAACTTTGTAAGAAGTTCCTTAATTCATAATAATATTCACATTTTTAAAAATGCTTGAAAGAAATCACGTTAATGAAGAGAACATTTGTAGTAATTTGGTGATAATTATCAGAATCGCCACATATTCGCAGACGCTTGAATAATTCGTGTTCAGAGAAAAGCAAAACACATTATTTTAATAGTCCTATATGCAAACTATGGACCGTTCAATTACGTGGCTTAATAATGCATACATGATGTGATCTTGTTATTAGGATGGGAAGGTCTGTGGTGAGTCACTCCTAAGACCAAGTGTGCTCTCACATCCAGTAAAATCCATTGCCATGGATCAGGGGCACCTGCCAAACTGCATTTAAGAGAATAAAAATTAATGACTGAGAATTTGAGTGTTAAATTAACATTAATTATATGACCTCCACGCTGGAAAGATTAAATTTCTTATGCCCTAATTAGATAAAGTCTCCTCATACATCAAACAATTTCCATTTTCATTTCCAGGTTTCAGGGATACAATGCAAGGTGGGGAGAGGCAGTGGTGGGAGGTTCTCCTTCTCTGAGGTCAACCTTTGGGGTGTCCAGCCACCACCTACACTGCTTTCCTTTTTTTCTTCCGTTGGCTTCATCAGGAAGAGCCATCGGGTTGGAGGTCATACCGTAGAGAATGAAGTCGTTCTCCACCTGGTACAGACAGTGGTAGATGGAGAGCAGGGAGCTTGGTGGGAGGTCCCCAAGTAGACCTGGAGCACCAGAGGGACCCACTGCAACTGTCCGGGAGAAGGCTGGGCCATCAGTCAGTGTCTCAGGCAGGGAAAACTAGGCGGGAAGATCCCTGCAGGGACGCGGAAGGAAGGAAAGTCCTGTCAAAACGTACCACGAACGCTTTTGAGAAAAATCGTCTAAGCTAGAATTTTGCAGGGATGCAAGTGATCCTCGATGTTGTGGTTGCAAAAGAAAAAAGGTTTTCATAGGTGGGGAACAACCAAAGGCCAAGACAAGGGCACTTATTTCCTTCGTGAAGAGGTCTGATAAGAGGTTTGTCTGCCCTCTCCCCAGCAGTGCCCCGACGTTTTGAAATCTCAGACCTTGTTGGCCACAGGCGTCCACGCCTTCAAGGCCAGTCTAGCCTCAGTCTGACCCTGTCTGGGGCAACACAGAGCGGGGCGATGGCCAAAGGACCAGGTGTGTGTGTGTGTGTGTGTGTGTGTGTGTCTCCGTACTTGGAAACCTGCTGCTGCTGAAGGGTGGCAGGATCAGGGCGAGCAGTACCCGCACCGCCCCTCAACCCCAGGACAGATGGTCAGTGGTGGCGCGCGCGTCCGTTCTCCCGGTTCCTAAGACGTGATTTGGGGATCCCAGGACTCCGAAGAAAGCTGCCGTGTGCATTTGGCTTGGAAACAATGCACGGGACTTAAGTTCCTGGGATTAGGATTTGGAGTGTCCTCCTGGATATTCCGAGTGGCCCCAGACCTCTCACGTTTCCTCCCCCTCCCCTCCTCGTCCCCTCCTTCCCCGGGGACAGTAAAGAACGCCGGGACCTTGCGGACAGCTGCCCCCGAGCGCCAGGCGGGACGAGCCGAGCAAGATTAAAACCTCAAGGCGGCGGATGCTAAGTCACTCAGAATAGAGTTTTCACGTGTCAGTGTTTCCATTCAGCCACTTTCAGGCTTCTGGGGAAAGGGCAGGCGTGCGGGAGTGCGAGTCTCCACGGTCGTCAATGGTGTGTTACGTGGCAGGGGAAAGAGGTGTCGCGGCAGTTAGCAGATGCGGGCGGCGGGGAGCTCTGCCTGCGGGGTCCCCTTCCCGCGGGGCCGTCGGGACCGGGGTGGAGAGCGGCCACGGAGGGGGTGGGGAGGGCCCGCGGAGAGGGGCTCGTTCCCAGGCCGGGCGGGGCGGGACGCTTCCCGAGGCTGCAGGAGGGGCCGCTCCCTCCCTCCCGCCGCCCGGCCCGCCGGCCCCCAGCGCGGGGCCCCAAGCTCGCTCAGACTCAGCAGTTACTTCACGAACCCTGAGCCCCCGGTGCAATCCGATCTCAGGGTGGTAATGGACCTGAAAGTTAGGCCACCGTTCCTCTGGGCCCCGGGGACTGTAGGGCGGGGAAGCCGGGAGGGGCGCCTGCACGGAGTCCGGCGAAGGCCGGGGGCTTCTGGAAAGTTTGGTCGAGTTTGAAATCCAGTGCGCGCGCGCTCCCCGTCCCCGGTCTCTCCCTCTCTGCTGTGCAAGGATGAGGTTCGGAGAGGAGGGCGTAAGGATCGGGGTGATCGACGCGAGGCGGCAGTGAAAACGGATGGAAGACGGTTCGTCCCGCCTCCCTGAGAAATACAGAAATCTCTCTCTTTTGGCAAAGAAACAGCTCTCCCGGCAGGTCCACAGAATTAGAGCGTCGCAGCTGTTGTGGCCAGAACTTCGCAGCCTCGATACTTGGGCAGAGAGGAGCCGCCGCTCGCTCACCGCAGCTCCCCCTTCCCCACTCCTCAGCGCTTTCAGTTTGCAGTGCGTTTCCCCTTTACACAGAGCACCACTCCCCGCCACCTCCCGCCCCCAGCGTGCTTTTGCTGGAAACGGTTACTCCTTTTAGAAATTGGAAAATCGATACCGGTTTAGCCTCTTCCGTGAGATGATGCACTGTCTAACCTTACAGGGAGGAAAACGGCCTAAGGCATGACTCCAGCCCCTGGAGAATTTTACGCAGAAATTTACAATGAACTGTACTCAAGAGCGCTGCTGAAACACACTTTGGTTTACTAGCACTGCTATAAACCCAAGACACATCTCTCACATACTCTCTGTTTGGCTGTGGTTGCGGTTTGGTTAAACGATTGATCAGAAGCTTGCACGGTGGGTGTTTATTCTTCCAGTTTTCTTGAACCAAATCTTGGATGGCTTCCTGATAGTTTTCAGATGCCATTTGCGGCACAGACAGATTTCATATGCCTACTGCAGATTGTCTGCAAAGTTCTAGTTTAAAGAGCATTATGTAAGCCTCTTTCTATTTACATAAGAGCTTTAACTCAAACCTCTCAGAAAACCAGTTATTACCAACTGAAACGCATCCAGGGGAGCAGTATAACCGACCTGTATCTTTATGACACTCTCAAGAACAGCAGTAGTTCATTCTTGAAAAAGGGAAAAAGTAGATGTAACAAAGAATTGGAGTATTTTGCATTTTTATTCAGCTTGGCTTTATATAATTTGAGCATCATTCTTAAGCTTAATTCAGACAGTGGGGACCATTTATAGGATACACTTTTTCTCCACGTGGTCAGCATTTATCTAGGCCACAGAGCTGGCCGGGCCTCCATCAAGTTTAATCCCAAATGTGAGAACAAGTTCTAGTTAGTAGAATCAATTAAGTGCAAATTTAACTAAATTCTAAATTATTAAAAGGATTCATGAATACACCATCATGGTAAACAAAAGTCAAGCAATAATAAAATATATAGAATAAAATGTAAATTTTCTTTTCCACTACCTTCACCTTCCTCACGTTTCCCTTCCCTTAGGTAACCACTGCTGATAGTTTGAGTTCCTTTCTCTCTCTGTCTCTTTTTCCACCTACTTACTAAATTTTGGGGAAGATTTTTATTGTTATACATTGTTATAATTCCCTTTAGGAAGATGGGGCCTGGTGAGATGAGAAACAGTAATGAAGAGTTCAAATTTAGGACCCTCTAAAGAAGGAAAATACCTTGTCCCAAATGATGTGGGAAGCTAGCTTTGGGGTATTGCTCTCTCACTGTTGCTGCATTAGCTGGAACAAAACAAAACAAAACAAAACGGCATTTAGGAACTAGCACTTCCACGTCAATAGAAAATATCAACAAACGTTCTGGGAACATCTGTGTTTAACTATTAGAAGCTAGAAATATTTCAAGAAGGTTCTTAGAGTCTGAGGTTCTTTCTGGTGAGCATTTTCTATTTAAACAATCTCCCCTCTCCCTGCAGACCCAGGACAGATGCTGTTCTACAGCCATGTCTCCAACATGGAACTTGTCTTGTTAGGGGAAGGGACCCAAACATCCTCTCAGCGGATACCCTTTCTAACACACAATTAAGTGTGTTGTGGGTAATGTTGTTACCAGGAGAAATTGTGAATCAGATGGGCTGTGTCTCGAATGTCCTGTCACCTGTCACCCTTTTCACTTTGCCCCATCACCCTGATCACACAGTTCCGGGTCTGCCCTTTGTGATATTTTAGCCTCTTTAGACTCTTTCCTCGGAGGGACTCCTCACTTGTTGCCTTCCCTGTCATCATCCATCTGACAAGGTATCAATGTCAAGGTGTTAAAAGCTGATACATGCTAAGAGGTATTTACATGTTTTTCCAAAGCAGCTTGGAGGGCCCATGTTATAGGCCCCAAACAATGAATCTCAGTAGTAGAATAGGAATTTAAGACTGGTTGGCAGATGGGGAAGATATTTTAGGCAAGAGGAATTTGCAGCATTCCTAAAATATAGCCACATGGTCATGAGTCACCTTCTTTGTCCTCTCTTTAAAGACCAGCTCTACCTCTGTGATCTACCCAGATATGAAATTTCTACTGGAAAACAGTGCCATTGTAGAATTCTTTATTAGTAATTGGGCAGTGTTGGAACTGTTTTAATGGGATTGGTGTTGTAGTGAAGAATTTGCTTTTAGTAACAGGTTCCATGGGACTGACCCCATGATCTGGGGAGAATGACCTATGTTTGGCCAGTGAAAGTATTAGCATCCTATAGTGATTGGTTCAGGAAAGGCACATGACCGGAGCAGGCCAATTAGGGCCAATGAATATCAGCCTCATAATTCTGGCTAAAATGGTGAGTAAGAAGAAGAAAAAAGTTAAATCTCTGGTTACCCTATATGCTAAGGTATAAGTGTTCATCCTCTAGGAGCTCTGTTGTGAAGAGGAGATACTTGAAAGAAACCAATACAGAGAAAAGCAAACGACGGAGTAACGTAAGATGATATAATCAAGCCCTTGGATTCAGCTGTGCCTAAAGTCTACCCTTGGATTCTTTTGTTATAGAAGCCAAGAAATCACGCTTTTTTCCCCTGAAGTTAGTTTGAGTTTCTGTCGCTTGAAATTGAAACAGCCATGACTCTTTCATGATTCTCATGCTCTTAGGGGCAGAGGGTTAAGTTAATCATACATCTCAGTTCATGGCACAGCAACATCGTTGGGTCTTGCAAAGCCCTTCTCATATCTATCTTCCTCCCTCCCTCCCTCCTTTATTCCCTTCCTTCCTTCCTTCCTTCCTTGCTTCCCTCCTCCTTCCCTTCTCCTTTATCCCCATACCTCACTCAGACTCCTGTCTTTCTCATAGGTCACCATTCTAATATGTTTGTATGTATTTTTCTTTTTTTCTTTTTAAATCTCAAACTCCTAATTTATCCCTTCCCCACCCTTTCTCTCCCAATTTGTTACCATAAATTTGTTTTTTATGTCTATGAGTCTGTTTCTGATTTGTAAATAAGTTCATTTGTATCATATTTTGGAGTCCACATATAAGTGATATCATATGATACTTGTCTTTCTCTGTCTGGCTTAGTTCACTTGGTGTGATAATCTCTAGATCCATCCATGTTGCTGCAAATGGCATTATTTCTAACTTTCTTTTTTATGGCTGGCTAATATTCCATTGTATATATGTCCATTGGACATTTAGTTTGCTTCCATATCTTGGCTATTGTAAATAGTACTGCAATGAACATTGGGGTGCACGTATCTTTTCAAATTATAGTTTTCTCTGGATATATGTTCAGGAATGGGATTGCTGGATCTTATGGTAGTTCTAGTTTTAGCTTTTTAAAGAACCTTCAGACTGTTTTCCATAGTGGCTGCACCAGATTACATTCCCGCCAAGAATTCCACGTATTCTTGAAAATACATGTTGTTTTTCTGAAGGAATTATTTTCATTTCATGTAAATGAAATTGTGTTGAAAATCTCCTTCTGTTTCTTGCATTTTCACTCAGTACTGTATATTTAATATTTATTTATGTTGCTATGTGTACATCTAATCTGTTGCTTATAATTGCTTCATAGTTCTCTCTCGTGTGTGTATTTGTCAAGCTCCAGTAGGTAAAGAAGAAACCACACTAGGTATTTCAACAAATAATTTAACTTATGGGTCTGATTACACAGGTGTTGGAGAGCTGAAAATGCAAAAAGCAAAAACTAATGAATAATAGAGGTAATAATTGCAACAAAAAGTAGGGCTGGGGGAGTAAATAGGAAAGATTGAGGCTACTAAAACTTTAGAGTTTGGAGGAGGGGCCCCAGGGAGAGGGGATTCAGACCTCTGTAGAGAGAATGCTGCTCAGCTAGTCTTAATACCTTGAGGTAAGAGGAATAGTCTAGAAGTGTTGAGACTCAAAGCTCAGGAGGCATTGGCAGCTGTTGCTGGTGCTTGCAAGGGAACCAGGGCTGATGAGCCTGCTCCAGAAGTGCCAAAAAAAGTTGGAGGTTGAGACAAACTGCTGTGGCCAGGGTGAAGTACCTTTGCTTGGATGATATCGACAGGAAGAACAAGCAGGTAAAAAGGACCAATCTCTCTGCGCTCTCCCTGTCTTCTGGTCTCTCTCTAGGATCTCTTTTGACAGAATTTAATAAGGATCCAACTGACAAAGTGATTTAAAGAATCTCAGCCCTAGTTTTACAAAGTAAGATCTACAAGGGGGAAAATTGGAGTTAAATGACAATGGTGTAATACTGTGTTTCTACACATATCAGAACTTTTATACAAGAACTTTATGCTTCTGCCTAGTAAGTTGCAACTATTCTTCACAAGACTCCAACCCTCTCATCACCACCCCCCAACCTGCCCCCCCCAGACAAAGGAGACCTAATTTTCCAACAGGTATTGTTTCCAGGTATGGGCCACTAATTACTCTTGTATTTCAGTTACAAAAACACTAAATTACAAATTTAACTAACACCAACGTTCCTTATATAAAGTAATAGGAAAATAGAAATAAAAATATATATAAGCAAGGAAGATAAAAATATATAGCTGCTACTACTGTCCATGTTTCTACAACTGGTCACAAGGCTATAGTTGACATTTCTAACTTTCTTTTTATGGTACCCATTCCATGTTTCTTTGGCTTTCAGCTGGTACTTCAGCTAGTTCTGTACCTGGCCAAAGGACCCCTACTTTCATTTATGAAAGATTTTAATCCTCAGTGGTTCTGTCTTTTTTTTTTTTAATTACTTTGGTTTTCCATTAACTTTCATTCTTGGAAATGTAAGTTCTAAGAGGCATCCCAATGAGTCTCTTATTTTCACTACCTGCATCTTGTGGCAGCAGGATCAGTCAGCCTAGTCATTAGAGCAATCCCCTTCTTCGCCTATTGGCTCAGTGGCATAAGGAACCAAGAAATGGACAAGTTGACAGTGTCAACTTTCAGTTCAATGGAATAAGTTATGTCTATTGGTATAAACATTCTTCCTGTGGGAACTAAGGCCTCTGAGAAACCAGCAGAGCACAAAGTTGTGAGTATGGAAAGCAAAACTTCTGCAGCCTTACCTGCAATGGAGGCCATTTGGTGAGCGGATGTCTTCACACTCTGTGCTCATTCTGTAGGTCTAGGCACAAACCTCTTCCCTAGTCGTTCTTGGCATCAATAGTCCTACCTTGTCCTTAACTGTCAAACCAAACTATTAGTCACTGCGTATAAGTCTGATGCACATCTCTGGCCATATCCAGTCCTGACAAAGGCGGCAAATACACTGCTCTAATTTCTGCCCATTAGGTGGACTTCTCTTCACCACGATCTTTCAGGGACAGTCCTGATTGGGGCTATGACGTGAAAGGTGTCTGCTTCTGACAACTGAGTGGTGCCCACTCACTTAATCAGAAAGATTCATTTAATCTTTCTGATTAAATCAAAATAACTGATTAGGAGCCCTAATTACATCAGCAAAACCCCTTTCCCTTGGCCACACAAAATAATGTAATCGTGGAACTGCCATCCCACCATATTCGCTGGTCCCACCCATAGACAAGGGGAGGGAATTGTACAATAATATGGGTCAGTGGGAGTCATCCTACATACTACATACATGCTATTAAAAAAAGTTTTCACTCAGCATTGTCTTAAGTATCCATCTGTGCTCTTATGTTTACATCTTTTGTGTTGCTTCTAATTGCTGTATGGCTCCTCCTGTGTTCTCAGGTTTTACTTTTCTGCTATCCCAGTTATGGATACTCAGATAGCTTCTAACTCGTTGCCACTACAAATAATGCTACACTGACCAGCTTATTATCGATACATGTTTCCTCATGGAGTTTTGTGAGAGTTTCATATATATGTATATGTATATGTATATATATATATATATATATATATATATATATATATATATACACACACACACACACACACACACGCACACACACACACACATACACACACACACATACATATTTTTTTTCATAATCCAGACATCCAGGGGGAAATTTCTGCATCACAAGTTATTTAAATACTTAATGTGACTGAATACTGTGTCAGATTGTTTTCCCAAATGGCTACACCAGTCTACAGTACACCAGCAGTCTATGATGATTCCTCTATCCCAGGGAGGTCATGTGATATATTGTCCAAATGGAGACACTTTTGACAATGAAAGCAGATATTAATAATTATGATGGACAATAAGTGTAAACTAGGACTGTTTCAGACAAATTGCTCTATCCCAACATCCAGGCCAACTCGATGTTATCCAGCTTTCCTATTTCTGCCAATCTATATGTATGAAGGTGTATCTCCCTTTTATTTTATTTTGTTTTTCTCTGATTATGTTTAAGCATATTTTTCATGCTTGGGTTTTCTTTTCTGTAAATTACCCATTTATATCCATTTTCCATCTTTCTTTGGTTGGGATTGCTACAGGAATTCCTTGTACATTCTAGATATAGTAATTATTAGTTATAGACATTGTTGACATCTTCACCCTTTCTGCTTCCTGCCTATTAACTTGATCCAAAGTGTTCTTCATCAAACAAAAATCTTTAATTTTAATGTAATCATATGCATCAGCAAGTTGGCTACAGAGATATGCCATTCAACTCCCTCTTCAAGGAGAGAAATTTTACCCCAGCTGCTGGGGGTGTTATTAGTAGACACACTTTAGTTCTCAGCCACTAATGGCCTCAAATGGATTCTCAATTCTATTCCATTGGCATTTATGTCTATCCCTATGTCAGTACCACACTGTTTTGATTACTGTAGTTTTGTAGCAAGTTTTGAAATTGAGACGTGTGATCGCTGCAATTTTGTTCTTCTTTTGCCAGATTGTTTTGGGTGTTCTGTGTTCCTTGCAGTTCCAGTGCATTTTAGAATCAACTTCACCATTTCTGAAAAAAAGGCAGTTGAAATTTTAACAGGGATTGCATTGATTTGCAGATCAGTTTGGAGAATGTTGCCATTTTAACAATATTAAGTCTTCTAAATCATAAATATGGTGTATCTTTTCATTTATTTAGATCTTCTGTAAGTTCTTTTAACAATGCTTTGTAGTTTTAGTGAACACATCTTGTACTTTGGTTAAATGTATTTCTAAGTATTTTATTCTTTTTAATGCTATTGTAAGTGAAATATTTTTCTTAATTTCATTTTTACATTATCATTGCTGGTGTACAGGAATGCAATTGATTTTTATATATTGATCTCGTATCCTGCAACTTTTTGAATTCATTTATTAATTCCAATAATTCTTTTCTTACTATTTTCTACATATAAGATCATATCACCTATGAAAAGAGATAATTTTACTTCCTCCTTTTCAATATGGATGACTTTTATTTATTTTTCTTACCTAATTCCCTTGGGTAGAACTTCTAATACAATGTAAGTAGAAGTGGTGAGAGCGTACATCCTTGTCTTCTTTCTGATCTTGAGGGAAAGCTCTCAGTCTTTCAGCATTAAGTATGATGTTAGGTGTGGGTTTTTTACAGATGCCCTTTGTCAGATTGAGAAAGGTCCTTGTTTGTTCAGTGGTTTTATCATGAAAGGGTGATGGATTTTGTCAAATAACTTTTCTATGTCTATTGAGACAATCATGCTTTTTTCCTACCTTTAATCTATTAATATGGTGCATTGAGTGATTTTAATATGTTGAACCAACCTTGCACTCCTGGAATAAATCCCACTTAGTCATGGTGTACACTCATTTAATATGCTCCTGGATTGAGTTAACTAGTATCTGTCGAGGATTTTCACATCTATATTAATAAAGGATATAGGTCTGTAGTTTGCTTGTGATGCCTTTGTCTATCTTCGGTATCAGGGTAATACTGGCTTCATAGAATGAGTTAGGAAGTATTGCCTCCTATTCTAGTTTTTGGAAGAGTTTGAGAAGGCTTGATGGTAATTCTTCAAATGTTTCGTAGAATTCATCAGTGAATTTTTTCATTGATTATTAAGATCACTTTGCATGGTATCACCTTGAATGGTTATTTTTACATTCCTGCACTATTATGCAAAGTGAGGACTGCCCCTGTGTGTGTGTGTGTGTGTGTGTGTGTGTGTGTGTGTATTTTGTGGTACATAGAGGAGACTCTACACAGGGCATATATCAGTTCTCAGTTTATAATTATGAGAAGAACTTCAGATCCATTCTAATAGCTGACCCAGTAAGATCTGCTCTTCAATAACTTTGCTAAGTTAAGTTCAGCTGGGCCATCAGTCTTACTATGCTAGGCATTTGTACAATAACATAATTGCATAATAGGATGTCAAAATTCCAGTAGGTGGAACTAGTGGCTCTCTAAGGAAAATAAATCAATTTATTGTATAGATGTAGTTACCATGAAATCATCATTATTCAAACACTTGGCAGATTTTATGTTTTGGTTTTTATTTTATATATGTATTTAATTTTAACTTTGCTTTCATAACAATTTGTACTTACATACACAACTTCCTGTGAGAATTTCCTTTTAAATGTCATGATAATTCTATCAAAATATTTAAAGGATATGAATTTACCAACATGTATAAATAAAATAATGAGAAAATAAATATACACATTTGCTTTTAAGCTATTTTATGTGCTGAAGAAAGAATTTTTCAGGATAGTTTCGGTAAATATTTCACCCTCAAAAATGAGAGTCTCTCTGGCTTTGTCTCACAGAATTCAGGAACATTCTAGCCGTATTTAGCCCAGGAGAGCAAGTAAATCTCATCTAATTCGCACTGTGGATGGGGGGAACATAAGAGCAAGCATTCACTGAAACTGGAAGCAGGCATCACTGGCTACTCAGGACAGTTTATAATAAATGGCCATCCAGTAAAGGATGCATTGTTTGTTTTTTGGGTTTTTTTTTTTGCGGGCCTCTCACCGTTGCGGCCTCTCCCGTTGCGGAGCACAGGCTCCGGACGCGCAGGCTCAGCGGCCATGGCTCACGGGCCCAGCCGCTCCGCGGCATGTGGGATCTTCCCGGACCGGGGCAGGAACCCGCGTCCCCTGCATCGGCAGGCGGACTCCCAACCACTGCGCCACCAGGGAAGCCCCGGATGCATCGTTTACATTAGTGTTCATGAGCTGTGAGCCTGGCCTCCTTGGATGATGTGCTCGGCTCTTCCAGGGGAGCCTAAGGAGGTCTAGTTAAAAGCCGAAAATGATGTATTTTCCCACTTGCTTCATGATTTTCTCAGAGTAATCAGTCAAGGCCAAATTGTCTGTCGTACACTGACTATTAAGTACGGGTAGCTCTATATTTATGGAGTTAGCACACAATACATATGGAAATGGAACTCTTTGTTCTCTTCTTTCATTGGAAACACATGAGCAAAATCTAATCTTCTCTTAACTATCTTCTTCTACTTAAAAAACAAAAACAAAATTTAATTGACCAAGAAAACTCTTTTCTTCTATTTCATGTTACATTATTTCAAACAAACATTGAGCTCTCATATATGCCAAGGGATGTAAAGGTGAATGAGACACTGTGTTAGGAGATGGGGATAGAAAACAAATACAGCTCTGTGGTTCTCTCGGTGAGCTCACAGACTGCTGGGGGAGGATGGATAGGGAAATATTACAGTGTGGTCTGTGACATCTTCACTCATTTACTGACTAAATTTACCTACTCATTCTATGTAACATGCCCACACACCAGTGCTAAGCCTCTAAAGCAGTGGTTCTCAACCTTGGCTCGCATTAGGAGAATCCCTTGGGAAACTTAAGAAAAATGTCTTGGTTCATCCTCAGAAATAATGGTTTAAGTTGTTGAAACGCAGCTTGGGTGCTGGGACTGGAAACAATGCCCCAGGAGATTCTAATTGCCCTCAAGGCTGAGAAACACTGCTCTAAAAGAGAAAGATATTCTTCCTTTCTTCAGGGAACTCACAACCTCAAGAGGGAAACAGACAAGTAACCAATTGCAATACAGTGTGAAAAGCCTTATGATAGACGTGAGTGTGGGGAGCTATGGTCCTTCTTCCCATTTTATAAATGAAGAATCCGAGGGTTTCACATGTTAGTGGTTTTGACCAACATCATGGATTGAGCAGGTAGGTGATAGAGTCAGGACAGAAACCTAGATCAGTCAGATCAGATCACTACACTAACTCCCAGTAAAAGGAAACTCTATTTCCCGATAGAAGGAAAAGATAAAAACCAGGATTTACTTTCATTATTTTACAAGGGAGTTTACAGTGTTCTAACATGGATAAAGTGCTCACATGAATTTCTAAAGGTTTGCAGGTGAAAACTATACAATGATAAAAATACTGTCATGATTCCAAGTTCTCAAAATATTTACCAAATTAGATACCTGTAATGTGAGGAAACCAGGCAAAGGCAACATTTCTGCATCATGATCCCTATGTCTCTCAGAATATCCACCTCACACAGTTGGGCAATGTGTATTTACTTAACATTCTCGTGAAAATATGGTAATAGTGAATACAATTCTGGACTTTAGGGTGGAGGCCTCTCTGATAATCTGACCCATAATGATTAAATCTTGAACTATACAACACCATGTACTTTGGACATCTCCCAGGCCTTCTTAAAAGTGCTGTTCTAGGTAGGCTTTCTTGCTTTCCCAGAGACTTCACAGCATCCTCTTATTTTTATGCAGGAAACTGTAAAAATCTGAATGCAAAGTTTCTGTTTATTCTATTTTAGGCTTTTTTTTTTTTTTTATAGTTTTTCTTTAGGAAAAGTTTTGCCTGTGGAAAAACATCTCAGCTCATCATAAAAAGGGTATATGCAGGCAAAAAGCAAAAGAACTTTTCTACATTTTGTACTGATGTTTTATACATCAGTGAGGTTGTGCATGGTATGTCTAAATTGAAAAGAAAAAAACTGAAGCAGCATCTCTGCAATGATCATCTGGAGGTTTCCTGAGTAAGGATTATTGGCTAAACTCTAGAAGAAACCCCTAGCCCTTGCCAAAATGAGGCTGGAGGTGGAGCTGACAAAATAAAAAAAAAAAAAAAAAAAAAAGAAAGAAAGCAGAATTTTCTATCCAGATTGCAGCAGCAACCCAATCTAAGTAGAGATTCAATTTCTAAAAGTGAGTTTACAAAGAAAAAAACCCACTGATGCAAATATTTTATGAGAATAAACATTTGAGTGTCATTGAGATTTAATAGTTATATTAGAATGCTTTTGATTTGGAGATTTCAGAATGTCTGAAACTTAAAAATATCACAATGATTCAAATTATGCATGTCTGTAGGGTTTCTTTTAAATGTCATATAGCTATTCTGTTTTTATCTGCAAGACTCTGTTGAAGTTCTATGGAGCTGATTGTAGGAAAAGGTCCTACAAAGTTCAAGATAAATTTTCTTCCTTAGATCTCATAATAATAATAAGCAAAGGTTACTGCTTTGGGTAATTATATGTAATAAAACTTTAGTTATTTCCATCTATTGGTTTATATATATAAACCAGCTTCTTTTGGAGCCACACCCAGGAAGCAGATGTCTGGTTTTGTTGTTGCTGTTATCTCAAAGAGACTGGGGCCCGCATGAAATTTAACGTGGGTAACTCAGCATGAGATGCTCCATGATGGGCATTTGATTCTGAGGAAGCATTTTACGGAGTATGAAAGAGCTCTTCTAGGATATAAGGTTATACGTGGGCTACAGAGCTTGCCTTATCTGCAAATTATGTGTGTAACTGGGCTGTTGTGTAGCAATGTTCCTACTGAGCACAGCCCTCTGTATCAGCAAGGATGTACGTAGTGACTCTCAACCCCAACTGTCTTAACAATAAGAAACTTCTGTTACCCTATGTACCAAGAAATCCTGAGCCAGGTTAGCTCAAGTGCTGTTAATTCATTGGTTCATTGATTCATTAAGAACCCACGTTCTTGCCATCTTTTTTTCTCAGCTACCTCTAGTTTTGTCCCCAGCTAGCTTCCCTCAGGGTTACAAAAAGGTTGACGCAGTTCCGGGCACAACATAAGATATCACAATGTCCGATAGTAGAGGAAGGATGTTTCATCCCATATGTCTCTTTATTGAGAGGAAATGAAATTTTCCTGAAGTCCCCAGCAGACTACATCCATAGGCTGGCACTCAGTGATGTGCACATTCCTGAACCAGGTACTAGCAAAGGAAACAGGATTATCCTAATTGGATTCCTAATCAAGATTTATCCTGAGTCATATGGGGAGGGTGGCCACTTGAACTGACTTGGGGCCACCCCTGATAAGGGTGAAAGTGAATGACTGTTAGCTGGGCAAAAACGGGTGACTCTCTGGGGATTATAAAGAAAGTGGTAGAGTAGAGTGAGAGGGAAAAAAAAGAAAAACAGTTCAAGGAAATAAGACGCAGAGATGATTCTTTATAGGAACAGATGGACCTACAGCTATAGGAAGCAGGTGGCAACGGAGTAGAAGGACTCTATTTTTAGCCACCCTAAGTGGGCCTCTATGCATACCAGGTCAGGAATGTGGGTAAAACAGAAAGGGAATTTGGAAACTGCCTGTACTGGTCACTGAATTTTTGTCCATTTTTGTTTTTGGATAATTAAGCCAATTAAGATGATTTTACAGTAAATCAAGATGAGGGTGCAGTGTTTAAGTGACTCGCTCAAGTTTACGTGATACATTCGATTATTCCCTCCAATCTGGTAACAGACATGGGAATGGTCTCTCGTGAATGCTTAATTCTCCACCATCATTTGTTCATTCATTTCTTCACAAGTACTTATTGAGCACATATGTGCCAGGTGCCATTTTAGGCCCTGGAGTTAATATTAAACTCTAGATAGAAAGTCTATGTCCACATGAATCTTACATTCTAGAGGGAGAAATAAACAAGTAATCAAATAAATATATAAAGAATAGATCATGATAAGTTCTATGGAGAAAAATAAAGCAGTGAAAGGTAAGCTGAGGCAAGTTTTGTATTTTTATATGGTATATTCAGTAAAGACCTTATTAAAAGAGTATTTGATCAGAGACTACAAGGAGGGAGTGGCCATGAGGATATCTAGGGGAGGAATCTTCCAGACAGAGGAAATGGAATATACAAAGATCCTGAAGTAGGAGTTGACTTGAAGGCCAAGAAGGCCAGTGTGGCTGAAGCACAGAAAAGAAGGTGGGGAGAGTAACGAGGGGTGAGTTGAAAGCAGTCACAGATCATACAGGGCATTGTCGGCCAGTGGTTCTCAAAGTGTGGTCCCTAGACCAGCAGTACCAGCACCTCCCAGGACTTGTTAGACATGCAAATTACAGTCCCACACCTCAGCTTTCTGAATCAAGAAGCTCTGGGATTGGGGCCCAGTGATCTGTGTTTTAACAAGAGTCCAGGTGTTCCTGATTCTGTTGCAGCTCAAGTTCAAGACCCAGGGTTGGAAGCTATGGTAAGGACTTTGGATTTTATTCTGAGAGAAATGGGGAGCCATTGAAGGGTTTTAAGCACAGGACATAACCAGATTTCCATTTACAAATGATCACTCGGGCTGCTTTGTAAAAAACAAACTATAGTGAGGCAAAGGAAAGAAGCAAAGAAATCAGTTGGAGATACTGTCATTGTCTGAGCAAAAAGCGATGGCTTGGACTGGAATTGTGGTAGAGGTGGTGAGAAGTGGTTGGATTCTGCATATATTTTGAAGACAGAGCCAACAAAAATTGCTGATGGAATATATGTGATGTGAGAGAGTTAGAGAATAGATAAGAATGACTGTAAAGTTTTTGGACTGAGCAATTGGAAGGATGGAATAGCTCTTCATGGAGATGCAAAAAACAAAACAAAACAAAACTGTAGGTGTGGGTGGTTTAAGGGTTAAAATGAGGAGTGTGGTTTGGGGATAAAACTTGGGAGTTGTCAGGGCATATGTGCTATTTCAAGCAATGGGCCCGGATGAGATCATTTAGGGGATGAGTATAGATGGAAAAGAAGGCTTAGAGCTGAGCCCTGAATATTTAGAGGCTGGAGATGAGGAGAAGCCAGCAAAGGAGACTGAGAAAGAGTAACCAGTGAGGCTGGAGGAGAAAGAAAAGATGGTGCCCTTGAAGCCAAATTCAGAAAGTGATTGAAGAAAAAGGGAGCTGGAGCAGGGCTGAGATAGGGTGCGGAGAGCCAGGAGCTTACCTCGGGTGCAAAATTTAAAGGAGGTACCAAGAAACTCAGAAATCAAAATAATTAATATCTCAATGAAATATTTAAAAAACATAAAATTCTTAAAAAAAAATCCCATGATAAACAAACTATCACAATTTAAATAAAGACAAGATCTGACCCTACACTCACACCACTTAACTTATGCCTCTCATCTTGGTCCTGGCCTGGCCAGATCCTGTCTTTAATCTAAAATTTTGATATTTGGTTCATCAGGATTTTTTTTTTGCATTTACATTGAAATATTATTTTCATTGTTTTGGGCACCTCCTTAAAGTTTGCACCTATAATGAGTGCCTCACTTCTCTCAGGGTAAGATAGAGACAGAGGATGTATTGGGTTCAGGAATCCAGAGTCAGTGGTGATTCTGATGAAAGCTGGCTCAGTGGTGCTGTGAGGAAATGTATAACTGGAGAGGGTTTGAGGGGGAACGGGAGGAAAAGAATTGAAGATAGTGAACCCAGGCTATTCTTTTAAGGAGTTTTGCTATGAAAGAGGAACAGAGAAATGGACATTAGTCACAGGGCATGTGGGTTCTAGTGCAGGTTCTATTTCACATAGAGACTATTACAGCACGTTTGTATGCAGAGAGAATGACAGAAAAGTTGGAGGGTTGATAATCTAGAAGAAGGGATGTGTACCATAAACAGGACCAGATGCTGGACACCTATGTATACGAATGTGCTGATGAGGGAGGGGGCCCATGGCTTGGAGTGAGGAAAGAGATGTCTTTTCAGTTTTACTAGAAGCAAATCAAGTCAGCTTACCAAAGGACAAATATAAGAAAATATGCATTCTTAAAAGAGGAAAGGAGGTTTAAGAAGGGGAAAATAACACTGTAGTACAGTGGTTGTGATTGTGAGCATAGCCGTACTGTAAGTTTTCTGGCAGCAAAGGCAATAGGGAGATGATATAAATTACTTAGCTCATTATGGAGAGGAGGAAATACAACTGTCCCTCGGTGCAGGTGATGTTCCTATAACTGACCTCTGTAACTATTGTATATGCGACATGAGTAACAGAAGGGGCAAACATCCTTAGCAACTATTGCTTCACCCAGACAGAAGTGTGATCAATGTGTTTCATTCTTGTGCTGTCCTTTGAGAAAGGGCCACGTCCCATGCTACCAAGGGAAGTTGCCTAAGTATTTAACCTCTTGATATTTAATAAGATGTAACTCTAGAACTAAGACTCCGGAGGTGCAGGCGGAGGAGCATTCTTTTTTTTTTTTTTTTGCAGTACACGGGCCTCTCACTGTTGTGGCCTCTCCCGTTGTGGAGCACAGGCTCCGGACGCGCAGGCCCAGCAGCCATGGCTCACGGGCCCAGCCGCTCTGCGGCATGTGGGATCTTCCCGGACCGGGACACGGACCCGTGTCCCCTGCATCGGCAGGCGGACTCTCAACCACTGCACCACCAGGGAAGCCCATGGAGGATCATTCTTAAATTTACTTTCTGTCTATTGGGTTTTTGATTGGATCTCACTGTCAAACACAGCAAGTTGATTCTATCAAGCTTGGCGAACATCAGCTCTGCTCCACTGTGGGTTAAGGATAGAATTCACCTCTATGGGAACCAAGTGGTGTTATCCACACATTTATGAAAGTTAAGGAGGCTGCTTTGTGTCCTTGCCCTCATGTGAGGTCTCTGCACTTTCACTCTGAGGGTCATCTGCAGACCTGTGGGCAAAGCCAGGGTTTTCCTCGGAGAGGCATTTGAAACAGTGTTTCATTAAGCCCACCCAAGGAGTATGGCAGAGGTGACTCTAGCTTTAGTGTTTTTCAGAGAGGGTGTTGCCAGATATCCACAGCCATATCAAAATGTTAGGTTTTACAGTGTACACTCAGCATCTCGGAATCCTGACCGGCCTCCCAGGGTTATAGAACACACCCCTTAGACGATAGAATGAATTGGACTCATGTATGGAATTATTTGTTGTTGATCTCTTAAAGGTTGGAGGATATCAGCCCAGAATTGTAATTTTCATTTAACAGAGTTTTTTAGTTTAATTATTCCTGAAAGTAAGTGGTTACTAGGATCATTTGGTACTGAAGAAAATAGCCATTTGGTGTTTCGTTCAGTCAAGTAAGCAAACACCACAATTAAAATATAGTCAGTCAAATTAAATGTTTTGTTTTGTATAAACCAAATAAATACACACTGACTAAATGGTTGAAATTTCAGCTTGTGAGGTTAGTGACAAGTAAATCCAACCAGAGCATTTGTCTCCAGTGCCCTTTTCCCTTCCTTTTTCTGCCATCAGTGCAGAAACTCTGCTAGGAGAATGGGCGGAGGAAATACAGCCAGAGTAACTGAGAGCCAGCCTGCCCAGAGGAGCCCGGACCAATCAAAGAAGGTAGAGGGAAGGAGTGAAGTCTCAGGGCTGTGCTGGGTGACGAGAGGGGAGACAGAGTGCCCGGGAGCCCAGAGAAGTGTCACAGGGTTACACTAGTACGGACACTAACGTTCTACTTGGGAGGGATCACACACTGCTATCCTGGGCTTAACGTGCCAGGATCTTTATGAAATCATGAAGAAGTCCTGTCTTAAAAGGGGAAACTATTCAAATCTCTGGTCTCTTAGAGATGATGATTCATCTCTAAGTCATTTTATACTTTTGAAATTTGTCAGTGATATAATGGGAGCAAAGTTTTTCTCGTAAAGAAGACATAGGCTGTTTGTTCCTTGCAAAGGAAGTGAAAAATGAGGAAACCATCTGGCATTTGCTCAAAATATCTAGATAATTGAGGCCAAAGTATCTTTTAGCTTAATTTTATATCAATGAACATCCTTCATGCCCCCTTCCACATTTGCTGGGTAGAAAGTATCTTAAGGAAAGAGCCTGAAATTGTCTAAGAAGGATTTTGAAATACAATGGCTATTAATACTATTGGATTGTGTTCTCTATCCCTAGCAATTCTGCTATCGTTGAATTTAATATATATGTGTCTATATATTAATTAAAGAGATATTCTTTAAGAATCATTATAGATCGAAAACTCCTACCTTTATTGAAAATTTCATTGCATTGATGAGATAGTTTTCACAGGAGATGTGATCGCTCTGTTATCTCTTGAAATTTGCATTTCAAAGCTGATAGACTTGATGTCCTTTCTGTACAATAGAGATGTAGAATGAATCTCTGCTGGAGAAAGATTATTATTTACTGCTAAGTTTATTTAATAAATTTAATTTTGCCTTTCTAATTTGGAATCCTATGTTTTGTATCACATATTAAAAGCTTCACATTTCTTAGGGAAACAGAATCATATTTAAAAGACAATTAACAGCTGTTTTATCCCCTCTACATAAGTGTATAAAGTATCGTTTTATTATTCATTAAAAAATATTTTGTGATATCTTCTCGTGTTAAAAGATGAGTACCATCGTTAATTCCTAGTGTTAATCTGGAATTTTCATTCCTAGTTTTCATCTTCTACGAAGTGTATGCTACTTTTTGCTTTACTGGGAATAAATTGAAAAGATTTGGGAAATATCGTAACTCCCTAGTTAAAGAAAAATGTTTGTTTCATGGGAAAAAATAATATTAACACCAATCAAACTTGAAACCATTATGTCACACAGGTGCCAGTATAGTTAGCTAGGTTCCTTAAATCTAACTGGTCAGTATCTGAAAACTGCTGTCAATTTTGCATTTCCCCTAAATTCTACCATCCTAAATTATATGAAAAGATTATGTATCGTGTTCTTCAAAGTTTAGAAACTGGATGATCCAATTAGGTCTTAGATTTGAAGGAAGCAAAATTTCTGAAAATATAGAATGTTATGATTTTCCTGGGAAATACATAACAAGAAGTATATGACGTGAATTTAGTGTTGGTCTTAGTATTCTATATATTCTTTTTTTTTTTTTTTTTTGCGGTACACGGGCCTCTCACTGTTGTGGCCTCTCCCGTTGCGGAGCACAGGCTCCAGGCGCGCAGGCTCAGCGGCCATGGCTCGCGGGCCCAGCCGCTGTGCGGCATGTGGGATCTTCCCAGACCGGGGCACGAACCCGTGTCCCCTGCATCGGCAGGCGGACTCTCAACCACTGCGCCACCAGGGAAGCCCTCTATATATTCTTAAAATATTCCCCCACCCTTCAAGTTTCTTCTTCTTCCTCTCTTCCCACCCCTCCTAACCCTCCTCCTCCTCCTCTTTGGCTTTTGGTTCAACTTGATTTTCGATAGAAATGACAAGCACCCACTGAAGACCTCAATTGCTAATTACCCAAACAGGAGATGAGCAGTGGTTTTCCTTAGTTGGCGAATCAACATGATTCCTAATTTATATTTCTCTCCTTTTCCCTAGGCTGTTTCTTAACTAGTCATCAATTGAAAATAACTCTGGTTATTTTGGATGGAGTTTGACTATTTTTTTCTGCATCTTAAAAAACTTGGTTTAGGGGCTTCTCTGGTGGCGCAGTGGTTGAGAATCTGCCTGCCAATGCAGGGGACACGGGTT
>NW_006791304.1:531174-533137 GCF_000442215.2 Lipotes vexillifer | reverse complement strand
TGTGCGTCTGGAGCCTGTGCTCCACAACAAGAGAGGCTGCGATAGTGAGAGGCCTGCGCACCGTGATGAAGAGTGGCCCCCGCTCGCTGCAACTAGAGAAAGCCCTCACACAGAAACGAAGACCCAACACAGCAAAAATAAATTAATTAATTAATAAACTCCTACCCCCAACATCTAAAAAAAAAAACAAAAACCTGGCTTAGGAGGACCAGGTTTACCCTCTCACCTTAAGCAACTACAAAACCAAAAAAAAATAAAATAAAATAAATGAAATAACAGTTTGCAAGACGTTGGAATCACACAGTGAAGGACAGTGATTCCTAAGAGATGGGAAACTGAAGAGGCAAGCCCACTGATTGCCCCAGCCTACTTGCGGGAGAGAATTTTGAGGCCACAGCACAGGAGGGGGAGAATCCAAGTGGATGTTGGCAGTTTATCTGAATTCTGTAACCAGTGAAAATATTTTTTAAAAGCAATGGTGAAATAAGGGCTTTTTCAGACATAGGTAAGAAGAATTCATCACTAGCAGAATTGTACTATAAGAAATGTTCATGGCAGTCCTTCAGGCAGAATAAAAATGGTACCTGATGGAAATCTGGATCTACAGAAAGAAGTGAAAACACTGGATTAGTAACTATGTGGATAAATATAAGGTATTTAAATCTCTTTAAAAGATAATTGACTGTTTAAAACAAAAATAGTAATGTATTTTGGGGTTTATGATATAAGTAGATATAAAATATATGAGAAAAACGGAACAAAGTTCAGGAAAGATAAATGAAAGCATTATTGTAAAATTCTTGTATTGTACACGAAGAGGTATAATGTCATTTGAAGGTAGACTATGATGTTATACAATGAATCCTAAAGCAACCACTAAAATAACACAGCAAAGAGCCTTATCTGTTAAACCAACAAAAGAGAAGACAAAATTATGAAAAATACTCAATTAATTCAAAGGAAATTTTAAAAAAGAGGAAAAGAGGAACAAAAAGAAAAAAACAGGTGGGACAAATATCAAGCAAATAGAATGTGGGAGACTAAATCAAATTATGTTACTAATCACATTAACTATAAATGGTCTCAATATCCCACTTAAAAGGTAGAGATACTCAGACTGGATAAAAAACCAAGCCTCAAATATATACTGTCTACAAGAAATACGCTTTAAATATAATGACACAAATAGGTTACAAGTAAAAGGATGGGAAATGATGCACCACACTAATTAGACAATTGCTGAAGAGGCTGTATTAATATCAGAAAAAGCCATCAAGAATGACAAATTACCTTCAAGAGGGGTTTCACAAAGTATTCATTCCTTTATGCAGTCTGAAATAAAAATATCACAAAGACTAAACCTTGCCCTGATCTCATTCAGCAATGTGATTCTTAAAACAGTTTTAAAAATTGCAGATATAGAAAGCTCCTCCATGCATATCATTCTTAGCTCTCCACCTGATTTTGAGCCAAAAGAAGGGGCAGGGGAAGTTTTCTTTCTTTCCTCATGAGGATTCCTCCTTTTTTTCATTTTCTTTTTTCCTTTGGAGTTGTTCTCTGAATGCCCTGAGCTCCCCACCAAACACGTGCAGGCATCCTTATTCCACTTGATGGTAAGTCCACCTTTTCAGTTGTTTAGGCTAAGAGCCTTGGGGGTCATCTGTGAATCTTCCCCCTTTCACTCTCCACATCTTATCAGGTATCCTGTTTACCTTCAAAATACACCCAGAACCTGAACTCATCACATTCATTGCTCTTACCTCCTTCAAACCCCTATCCTCTCTCCCCAGTCACTGTGATGGTCTATTACATAGAGTCAAATCATGTCCTCTTCTTTTCAACACCCCCTCACCCCCACCAGCATTCCCCCTTCTCTCAGTGTAAAATCTGAAATCTCTACAGCGGTCCACAGGCCCAGAATGATCTGGTGCCCATGACTTCTCTGCCTTCTCTATGACTCTTT
>NW_006791304.1:481520-531161 GCF_000442215.2 Lipotes vexillifer | reverse complement strand
TCTTTCCCTCGTCCCCTCTCTCTGCTCCAACAACCAGCCTCCTTGTGGTTCCTACAAGACACGGTGTGTGCTCTCTCTTAGGCCTTTGCACTGTTTGCTCTCTCTGGTACACTTTCCCTCCAGATATACTCATGAATAACTCCTTCGCCTCATTCATATCTTTGTTCAAATGTTAATGTCTCCATTAGATCTACCCCGACTGCCCTATTTGAAGTTAAACCATCCTGGCTTCAAGCCCCCTCTCCGCTCCCTACCTACCCTGCTCTATTATGTCCTATAGTTTTTATTACATTCTGACCTACTGTATAATTTACTAATTTACTATTTTTTATTGTTGTTATATTATTATTTTTTTTGTTGGTCTCTCTACACTAGCACTGAAGCCCTATGAACATTGGGATGTTTGTCTGCTTTGTTCAGTGGTATATCCCAAGGGCCTAGAACAGTGCCTAGTACAAAGTAAAAGCTCAATATTTATTAATGATTAAATGGCCATTTGCAGGAAAAGGACCTTGCCAGAAAAAAAAATGTATTTCATCTTTTCTGCCAAAATGTTTACCACAGTGCCACACATGCATCTCAATTTAAATTATTGGTTGGCAAACATCTGAAGATGACACGAATTGTTTTTAAATTGAAATATAGTTGATTTACATAAAAATGACACTTTTGACAGATGAGAAGATGGCTACAGATTTTGGCTACATGGGCAATTGTTTTATTTTTGTTAGATTTCTGTGGTAGAAATACCCTATTGTTCCTAATTGTTATACAACTCAGTCAAATGATTAATACATTATGAGGTTGTTAGGCCTGAGGAGGTGGAGTTTCACTTGCTTGGTGATTGTCATTTGTCCATCATGGAGGAAGGAGGTGTATCTCTTAAAATGGGAAATTCCTCTGGGCTTGTGGGTTCTTGAGAATCACTCTTAAGCTTTAGCAGAAGGTCTCCAGGTATGTAAGTGGTAGTTTCTATGTGGCGAGTCTAAAGATGGCACCCTTCACATGGAGAGCGATTTGGAACAAGAAAAGACGGAGCCAAAGTTGTGATGTACCTGACCGTGAGGCTACAGGACACACATAAGACATACTCACACTCACACATACTTGCGAATCCCCAACGCAATGGCTGTATTCCCCACTCAGGACAGTAGACCAATGAAGTTGGAGGAAAGTCAACCAGGGTAGGAGGTGACCACCTCCTTTCAAGGTGAATCCTTCTGGGGGTTGAATTCTGTTTAAATGAGAGAGGTGTTTTTTTCAATCCTTTCCTTACCTCTGGTTGACATTTGCAGTTTGAATTTGCCGTGCATTTGGCTCGTGCTATGTATAACGTGCCCTGTATTATTGTACAAGTATGTACAATGTTTGAAGTGGCCAAGGATTATATTTGCCTGGCCTTGTTATTTGCTGGAATTGCATCTCCCTGTTTGACATGGTTATGATATCATCCTTTGAGCTCACTGAGTGCAGGGACCTCAAGTTTTCTTTCTTTCATAGTCTTCCATTGTAATAATGTTACTTGCAAATGACCTAGGTTGTGACAGCAGAAGTCAAGCAGAAGGAACAATCACATCAATTTCCATTTATTGATCATCCGCTATGTGACAGGAAATATATTAATTATTTTACAAACTTGTAAATGTGTATAGTTATTATGCTGTCTTTCGTTCTCTGTGGTTTTCTTAGACCTTGTGATGCTTTCTGGAGGAGGTGGATTTACTTTTTACCTGCCAGATCAGTTCAATACAGAGAATGGACAGGGACAGGAAAAGGGTGGATGGGGATGGGGTGTGGAATATGCAGGGTCACTACCAGCTCATCCCTAAGTAAACAGTTTCAACCTGGAGCCCAAGAAACAGTGAGAGCACTAAACCATGTGTCCTGCTGATGAAAGCTCATGGGAAAACCCTTTGGTTAGAGTAATTAAAAGATGAGGGATGGATACCAAGCCTTCCCAATTAACTTCTGATAATTGGCCCTGGATCAGTACATTAATGAATTGTGAAAATGATTTTTTGAATGCTTTAATAGTTTGTATTTTTCTCATGTCCCTCCCTCTACCAGGGTAAGAGTCAAAGCAAAATTTACTAGTTTTCTATTGGTTACTTCCCTAGAAGTTGTTTCCTTTTCTTCCCACTATTATAGTTCAAATTTTACCCTAAAAAAATTTATCCTAATGAATTTCAGGACACTCGTCCAATTTTTACTGAAATTTGGCTGGATTACATGATTTAGTTGGTCATTGTTGATGTTTGGGGAACGAGCAATTTGTTACACAGAGATTTTCACTGTGGTGTTATTTGGAAATAGTATAAGAAAAGCAGAGTTCCTTTGGACTAAAACCAGAGTATCCTCAATCTTCCCCTCTGTTCTTTGAATCTGAAGTGAAAATTGACTTTATAGTTACAGGGACTTCTCTGGTGGCACAGTGGTTAAGAATCCACCTGCCAATGCAGGGGACACAGGTTCGAGCCCTGGCCCGGGAAGATCCCACATGCCATGGAGCAACTAAGCCCGTGGGCCACAACTACTGAGCCTGTGCTCTAGAGTCCACGAGCCACAACTACGGAAGCCCATGCACCTAGCTCCTGTGCTCTACAACGAGAGAAGCCATCACAATGAGCAAGCCCACGCACCTCAAGGAAGAGTAGTCCCCGCTCGCCGCAACTAGAGAAAGCCCGTGCGCAGAAACAAAGACCCAGTGCAGCCCCCCCCCCCCCAAAAAAAAACACTTTATAGTCACAGTTTCCCTCCTATCTCCACTGTCATTGCTTCAGTTGAGTTTCTCATGCTCTACTACTTGGATCAATCATTAGCCCACTTATCCCACACTTACAGAGGGTTTACTTTGGGTTAGGGTCTGTCCCCAGGACCTGAAGACACAAACCTCAATCAGAAATGTACTTTGTCTTCAAGAAACATTCTGACCATTATTAGGAAGAAATAGATATATGTATCAGTCAAGTTCCACTCAGGAAATCAGATACTATAGTGGGTATTTTGATGGGGAATTTAATATTGGGAACTGGTTGCAGAGGTATTGGGAGGGCTGAAAAAGCACAGAGGGAGGATCTGATATATCCTTGAGAGAAAGGAATGGCAGGAAACAGGTCTCATCTCTAAGGGGGAACACAAGAGAGAAGTGGTTAGTGTTACCAAGCTCCAGAAGCACAAAAAGGGCCCTACAGAACTGCTGTTCATACCTGTGAGGGCTATGAAGAGCCCTCACACTGGTCCTGTGATCACCCAGAGAAGCTTGAACCAGCCGCTGCTCTGGGAGAGAACAGCTACAAAATAGAGAGGAGCAAGTGGCGTCTCCTTCCCCATGCTTTCCTGTCTCCGTCTAGTCCCCTGATTGGCAGATTCTAAAGGGGAGACGGTGACAAGGGAATCTGGGAAATGTAGTTGGCTGAGTCCTAGCCCCATCATCACAGAGAAGAGTTTAGAAGGGTAGAGAGAAAAATCTAAATAACTGACATAACGTTTTGAAATAGAAATAAACTGTTAATAGGTAGGTCAGCTGGTTGAAATGCATGGTGGCCATAGTGAGAACACAGGATCAGACAGTCAGGTCTGCCTCAGGCAGAGTCAGTGAGTCGTGAAAGACAATACGACAGTAATAATAAACACCCATGCAGGTGTCCACTGAGCAGAAGGCAGAGCTAGTACCAGGGCTTTTGACACAAAAGACAGATGTCTTGGGGGCTTTCCAAATAATTTGTAATGGCTCAAAGGTCATAACCATTCATTCATTCTGGTGATATTTTTAAAAAACTTCCCATGTTCCACGAAGGGTACGATGTGCTAAAGCTACATCACTGAAGAAAGTACATAAGGTCTCTGCCTTTATGGCACTTACTTTCAAGTAGCTAAGATGGACAATAATCCCATAGAGAGAGAAAGTAAAATGATTACAGACTGCAATAAAGGCAGTAAATGGGGTGGTCTGATAGAGAATAAACGAGAGCAGCCCAGTTTAGTCCAGTTAGTCTGGGAAGGTCTCCTAAAGTTGACACCTAAAGGATGGAAAGGAACAAGCCACTTGAAGTGCCTGGAGATAATTCATGAGCACTAAGCTAGTCCTTGAAGCCAACAGAAAGTCAAGGTGACTGCAATACATTCACAAACACACACACACACACACACTTTCTTTGTTCACTGCAAAAAAAGGAAGAAATACATATCTGATTAGATAAAGCCAGGGAAGTGTCAGTGCTTCAGAGACCTCTGTCTGGGTCAAGCTGAACTTCAGAGAAGGGTCTGGATAGGTAGGGAGGACCCTGTTGCAGATGACTTTGTGTGAAATGCTTGGGATGGGAATCTGTTCCATTGCAGTGGAAAGCCTTGGTACAGGTTTAAACTGAGGCCTGTTGACATCTCTTTTATGTGTTACAGGAGTTACTTTGGTGGCAGTGTGGAGAAGTTTTGTTACAGGTAGGTATTAAAGTCAATTTTAAATAACTGAAAGATGCTGATATGTATGCCACATATATTGCATGAATAACATCACATTTTCTTGAATGGTCAAACCAAGTAAAAAATCATAGCATTATAATTTGAACAGAACTTATGGTTTTAATTTTATCTACTCTAGTTTGATAAACTAGAGTAGGGGACCAAAACCATGATGAGACATAATTAATATACTCTGTATTTAAACCCTCATTTTATTAATTCAAATAGCTGTATAGAAATGGCCAACAGGTATATGAAAAAATGCTCAACATCACTAATTAGGGAAATGCAAATCAAAACCAAAATATGATGAGGTATTACCTCATCCCAGTTTATATATAAACCCAAACGAACTTTTTGGCCAACCCAATATATATAAAACGAATGTTGGCAGTGATGTGGAGAAATTAGAACACTTTTACACTATTGGTGGGAATGTGAATGGTGCAGCCATTATGGAAAACAGTATGGAGTTCCCTCAAAAAATTAAAAATAGAATTAACATATAATCCAGCAATCCCACTTCTGGGTATATAACCAGAAGAGTTGAAATCAGGATCTCAAAGATATCTGCATGGGATATCTGCACTCCCATGTTTATTGCAGCATTATTCACAATAGCCAAGTCATGAGAACAACCCAAATGTCCATCAACAGATGAATGGATGAGGAAAATGTGGTACATATACACAGTGGGACATTATTATTATTCTTAGAAAAGAAGGAAATCCTGCCACTTGCTACAACATGGATGAGCCTGAAGAGCATTATGCCAGGTGAAATAAGCTAGTCACAGGAGGACAAAACTTCATGATTCCACTTACGTGAGGTAGCTAAAATACTCAAACTCATAGAAACAGAACAGAATGGGCTAGAGGGAGGGGGAAAAGGGGAGTTCTTTTTCAAATGATATAAAGTTTCAATTATGCGAGATGAATTAATTCTAGAAGTCTGTTGTACAACATAGTGTCTATAATCAACAATACTGTATTAGGCGCTTAAAAGTTTGTTAGGAGAGTAGAACTCACGTCAAGTGTTCTTTTTTTAAAATTACTTAATTATTATTATTATTATTTGTCTGTGTCAGGTCTTAGTTGTGGCACATGGGATCTTCGCTGAGGCATGCAGGATCTTTTATTGTGGTGCAGGCTTCTCTCTAGTTGTGTCGTGCAGGTTTTCTCTTCTCTAGTTGTGCTGCATGGGCTCCAGACTGTGTGGGCTCTGTAGTTAGAGGCACGTGGGCTCTCTAGTTGAGGGGCCTGGGCTCAGTAGTTGTGGTGCATGGCTTAGTTGCCCCGCGGCACGTGGGATCTTAATTCCCTGACCAGGGGCCGAACCCGCGTCCCCTTCATTGGAAGGTGGATTCTTTACCACTGGACCACCAGGGAAGTCCCATGGCAAGTGTTCTTGCCCCACACACACACAGGCACACACACACACACACACACACCACACAAACCCCAAAGAGACACAGACAGTTTTGGAGGTGATGGATATGACTTTTTCCTTGATTATGATGATGGTTTCATGGGTGTTTCCATCTATCCAAACTCATCAAATTTTATACATTAAATATGTGCAGGTTTTTGTATATCAGTTATACCTGAATAAAGCTGTTTAAATAAAAAAGAAATACATCTAAGGAAAAAAGATATTGATATATAAAATATTTGATAAATACGAACAATATATGTAATAGAATTAAGATATTGAGCTCAATAATGAAACACATAGTTGTGAATCCACTATCTTACTTCATTGGCAAAACATTACCAATATCGTTGTGTCTACCTGTGTATTTCCTGCCATCATCTACTTTTGAGTGGTAACTGCTAATCTGAATTTTGTGTTAATGTTTCCCTTGATTAAAAAATTGGTTTCACCTCCTATGTATATATCCCTAAATGATATATTGTTTTGTATTTCTTGTCTTTGAACTTCATTAAAATGGGATTATATTGTACAGTCTTCTGTGACTTTCCTTTTTTTCTCTTCAATATTGTGGTTTCTATGATTGATCCACATTGTGTATTTTTAATGCTGCCTTATATACCATTGAGTAAATAAACCACAGTTATTTCTAGTGTGGTAGTGGAGGTTCGGGCTATTATTATTATTATTATTATTATTCACTGAATCAGCTCTGAACAAACAACACTACTCTGAACATTTTTGTGCATTTCTCCTGGTGGATGTGTGCAAAGCATACATATCTATGCTTAAGAGCAGAATTGTCAGGTTTACAGTATGTGAATGTTTAACTTGACAAGGTCATGCCACATTATTTTCTAATAAATGGTGCTCATTAATTTTTTTTTGAATTACCCATGATTTATCCCCAACTCCTGCCTGATCACTGTAATCCTGGCTCTTGGCTGCTTGTAGGAATCATTTTGATACATTAATTTGAACACCAACTAACCTCTCTTTATTGCTGTCTCTAATTATGAGAAGGATCACCTTTAATTTATTCAAGTGAAAGCATCTCAGGCCCTGTGTTGTGAGACTCAGAAGATGAGGCGACATCCTCATTCCTAGGTCCTCCCAGGAGTGGATGTACTGTGAGGCTAACTATGCTGAACCTTCAAGACCCCTTATTTGCCTGGGTTCCTACCAGCATCATTTGAAAATATTCACTTTTGTATACATTTTTTATTCATAATTTAAAATTCTTTTTCTTAAAAAAAGACCCAAACTTGTATAAGCTTAAGGTCCCAGGAAACCTGGATTTGTCCCTAGTTTCTTTTATATTATAATCTCTTTACCTTGGGGTTTAATTTACATTTTATAACCTTCGTCTTCCCAATCCTCTGTAATAGGATTCTTCTAAGAGACTTTCTAAATGATTCAAAACATTTTCCCCCTGAATATTTAAAAATCATCTCAAACAACAGACTAGTCATTTAACTCAACAGTGGGCTCTTCCTAAGGGACATTATCCCAGTTTTAGTGAAGTTACTTGGAAATGAGTCAGAATGCTAACAGTTTTCAAGAGTGGATTAATTTAATCGATTTAAGTCGTTCTTCTTGGAACTACTCAGTTTACTTTGCTTATGACTTGGCTCTCTGGGCCAAATCAGATTTAAGGGTCTAATGTATGGTATTAGTGTTTCATAGACTTGTCCCAGGGTTTTGCTATAATCTCTGCCTGATTTCTCTGAATTAAAATAATGGACAATGTCAGGTGTGATAAATCAATCAGGTAGTTATGAGAAAGCATTGTGTCCATAAATAGCTAACAATCAAAGAAACAACAACCAAAAAACACCTCTTAGATTCATCAGAATATATCCACAGACCTCAATTCAAGAAACACTGGTGTATAAGGATAAAACTTGGCATTTCAGTCAACTTAGATGTTTTCAAACTCACAAGGTGAGGCCTTTCCCATTCAAGCCTCGGCCTCAAGCATCTCCCATAGAGGCCTCCTCCACCCAGACCTGTCTCGGTCCCCCTCCCTCCAACTGTAACCTGCCTTCAGGTATTTCTGCTGGTTACCCCACTCCTTCCCCAGAGAACGAGGCACCTTTGTGTTTCTTAAAAACTCCAGCAGCACCTCAGTCTCTGAGAGGGTGTGCTTTGAAGATCTCTCTCCCCCCACCTCTGAAAGTAGCACTAATCCATTCCCTGCCCATCTCAGGTTAGATAATGCGATACTCAGCCAGAGGGAGGACGTTCTTAGTCACAGACTAGCAGCCCCAGTAAATTTGCAAGGAATATCTTATTCCTATGTCTCTCTTTTGTAACACTTTCCTTCTGGTGAATATAAGACTCCTCAAGCAATAACAACTTGCATTTATACAGCCTTATGAACATGAACTCGCATAAATCACATTCATTAGTACCTCTTCCCTTCGGAGGTCCCTTTCCCAGGTGACTAGCATGGCTCCAGCCTGCCTCCCAACCTCGGCCTCGCCTCTAGTATTGGTATAATTGTACTGACTCTCCCAGGAGAAGCCCACCTGCCCAGTCCTTTTCCTCACTCCTCTTTTTTTTTTTTTTTTAAATAAATTTATTTTATTTATTTATTTTGGGTTGCCTTTGGTCTTCGTTGCTGTGCAGGGGCTTTCTCTAGTTGTGGCGAGCGGGGACCACTCTTTGTTGCTGTGCGCAGGCTTCTCATTGCAATGGCTTCTCTTGTTGCGGAGCACGGGCTCTAGGCGCACGGGCTTCAGTAGTTGTGGCACACGGGCTCAGTAGTTGTGGCACGTGGGCTCTAGAGCGCAGGCTCAGTAGTTGTGGTGCACGGGCTTAGTTGCTCCGCGGCATGTGGGATCTTCCCGGACCAGGGCTCGAACCCGTGTCCCCTGCATCGGCAGGCGGATTCTTAACCACTGCGCCACCAGGGAAGCCCCTTGACTGTCACACCAATTTAGCTGAGGCCCGGGACTCCCCGCTCCTGCTCTGACAAAAGCCCTCGGCTGCTGCGCTCCACTCACCTATGCGTCTCTCCTGTAGGAATCACTCTTCCATGGGGCTTTGTCCAGAGGGCTGAGGTCCCCTCTTCTTTGTGAGCACCCATCTCTCATCTCTTCTCAAGCTCAAAAATCTCCCTGTTTTTTTTTTTTTTCACTCTCCCATCTTTTCCCTAATACTAGCTAGCTGATTCAGTGAATAAACACAGCATAACATGGTAGTTCATGACTGCCAGCTGGAGGGCCAGAGTTCTTAAAAAGTTCAAAACACCCTCCTGTCCCTGAATATTTTAACTAAGGGTTAAGCTTTACCAAATTCTCCAGGCTTCATTTTTCTTATTTGTAAAATGGAATGGACAATAGTGCTGACTTCATAGAGAGGTTGTGAGGATTAAATGAGAAAATAAACACAAAGTGTTTACTACAGTGCTTAGCACAATAAATGTTAGTTTTCATCACAGATTTGTCCAGGACTGCTGATCGCTCTGTGTCCAGCCGAGTGAAATATTCACATTTTACATGACATATCTAAAATAGGAAAATTCAAACTATCACATTTTAGGCAACATGTTTGATTTAGTTTTGATTCTGCCTTTTAGTACGATTGTTTCTTTTTAAGTGTTTGAAAAGATAACATTGTCTCCCCGACACTGCCTAAGCAGTATTTTTCTACATAGGCTGAAATTCCTCACAGATAAATATTCATCCATTTTACTCAACTCAGTTTACTGGAGGACAGGAACTATATTTTACTGTTACCATTCCCATTTCAAAGATGGGGAAACAAAGGCATTGAGAAAAAAGGTAACATGCCCGAGGTCACAGAACGACTACGTGGGAAAGATAAGGCATCAGCTTTGACCTAGTTTGCTCTTTGTGCAATTTTGTGTCAATGTTTTAAAAAAATGCACCAAAAATCCTAATCAGAATCTTCTGAATAGTAATCATGTGCTGAAAGATGGTGTATTCTTTTTGCATAAAAGATTTTCTGCATTACAGCAGGGGGCCTTACCCTGATGTGTCAGGAGGAAGAAGAAAATTCATTTCTTATACCAGCCTGTCATCTGCCCTTTATGATTGAACCATATACCATTAGACAATCACAAACAGTGACAAGAGCTTTTGCTCTGTAGCGATTCTCATGTTTGAATTGGTTTGCTGAATTGGTTTGCTGAAATGCTGCACTCCGCTGCATTACTGGAAAACACTACAAAGAACAGATGTGCAGGACCACGCCATAGTTATCATTTAGCTGCTTAATCTGGGTGTTTTAAATACTACTCCGATTTTGTTAACAGTGTATTTGATATTTGAAATGTGTTTTTTAAGATCTATGTTAAAAGCACAAGAAATGATATTTTTTATGGATTAAGCAAATCCTTTGTTTTTGACATAATCACATCCTGAAAGTGACGGAAGATAAAAATCTTCCCGTTTTTCATATATACATAATTTTGATGGTGTATTTGTAGCGATTTTACCAGAGTAAATTCACATCCTCTGCAGCTGGTATAATTCCCATACCTACCTTACGGAAGACGTCTATGGAGACACAGAAGATATGTGCTCTTATATTAACTCCCAGTAGATTACAAAAAGTAATCAGGACTAAATGGAAGATATACTCTCCAACACATATTTTCAGACTTGAATTAGAATTTTTTTCCTGCATACTAAAGCAAGTAGGGACATTTTACATTATCTCTGGTCCCTTTATAACTCCTTGAGTAAGTGTATTGCAAATAAGCACATTTATCATTGAAGACTGTTAGTAAAGAATACGGTATTTATTCGGATGATTCAGAGACACAACGTTTGAAGAGTTTTTAAATTGCTTATTTGGTTTAGAGCCATATTCACTTCTTGATGAAGATATTGTTAAAAGTGATGGAAGTAGGAAAGCTTATCATTTCACTGATCTCTGTCACAGCCAATGAAAACATTAATTTAAAAAAATTAAAATGTAGGAGTAGGCTATATGAATTTTAATGAGTTTCATGTTTAAATTATTAGAAAATTTAATAGAACATATATTCCTAAGGTTAATTTTAAAGACACTGCATTTCTTGAGTCAACATGAACACTCTGAAGAGATTTCAGGATGAAAAATTAGTACAGAACAAAGCCCACTGTGGAGAATCACTAAGTACCAGCTATGATAATGACCTATTACAAGGCACCTGGTTATATCATGGATTTGATTATGGAGGTCAACTCCTGTTCTCTGTGTAAATAGTGATGTGTGGTGCATCTTTATTCTTGAAACTTGGAAAGCGTACAATAAGGGGGTTGTGTGTGTCCTCTGGCTCCTGCATTACAACAGGATTCTATGTAGTAAGGCCATTAAGACCTTAAGTGTATGAATGCATCATTGGTGACTTAGCTGGGAGACTGCAAAATGCTTGTGGATGGAAAATTCGTCCTTACATATTTATTTGTTAAGGATTTTCCCCTTACTGCCTAAACGATATGGAGTGGGTTCCATACTTAGAGCAATGAAGTAAATATATTAAAACAAATATTAGCCTTTTAAACAAACATTTTCTCATTAATCTTCTCTCTGTGAAAAGAACGAGGTTAAAAATGGTTTGAAGTTTCTTAAGTTATGTTCTGTGGCTTTTCTAAAATTAGAGTGTCACGTTTTCAGTAACAGTGTTTGTATTTACATAATTTTATTAATTTTTATTACAGTTCAAAGCATACAACCATTTTACCAATTGCTTTTTTGTAATTAGAATGTTATATCTTCACTTTGCTTTGGCTCTCAGTGAACTCAGTAGTATCACATTTCATTAGCAAATACAGAACAGTATTTCCTGATGTAATTAGACAAGTGTATTTGGTGTTTAACATGATTTTCATCTTCATTAGAGAGAGATATGAAACTTATGAGTCTCCTTTATCACTTTGAAAATTCTTCTCCCTTGAAAGAATATCTCTGTATAATTTTATTATTCCCGTTTGATTTTGTGAGGCAGCATGTCACCTGTTTCCGCGGATGTAGCAAATTATCTTCCTTGGTCTGGTGGAAGCATAAAAAGGGTATGTGTATGTGAGACAGAGACCTTGTTTGGAAAGATAACTTAGCATGATTTTTTTTTTTTTTTTTTTTTGCTCCATCTAACCCCGAAAGTTTTCGGGGTTAGACCTGCACATTTGACTGGGACCTTTCCCTTTTTCTCAAAACTGGACCACTTTTGAACACTAGGCTACCTAGTTACGTAACACCCACTTTGTGGATATTGATGGTTGTTTAGGGTTAAACAAAAGAACATTATGTACTAGTGGACAACCTATTATTTAAGAACACTGGAGAAGCGGATTCAGTAGCAGCCATTTGTCACTCTACGTCCTTCTACTAAAAATAGGAATTACTTATTCACGCTATATCTTACTGAGCTACAGAATAAACAATGGAAACAGGGTTTTGAAGCACTTTAAACTCCCTTCCTTCCTTCCTCCCTCCCTTTCTTTCTTCCTTCCTCACTCCCTCCCTCCCTCTCACTTTCTTTCTTTCTCTCTCTCTTTCACAAAAAATCACCTAATCATGTTAATTATCCTCCTTCCCCTTTTATTGGCAAAATATAGACAGTGTATATATTTCTATTTATGTTACCACTATGTGGTCAGTTTTAATTTGGCTTCTTACTCCTGTACAATATTGTCCATGGCAAAAATGTCATTAGAAGTGGTGTTGACTAACACTTTGTATAGGATTAGGTACTGTACTCATTATGATAATATAAACTGGTGTTTGAAAGTCTATAGAGGTTAAATACTTGCAATTTTTTCATAAATAAAATTGCTTATGATATTTACTTAAATTTGGGATAGTTCTTTTTTTGTTGAGGTCTTCCTCTGCAGTGGTTTTGAATTGAATTCTCCGTTCAATGGAACAGACAGATAGAAAGGGACCATTGTGATTGTCTCAGCACTCTACTACGACAGGATAAAATAACATGCTCTTTCCTTGTGTCTTAGGCTGTATTTTGTCCTATATGTCTTTTAAAATACTATTTATCATACTCTGTTTATTTCTTCAGGGATTTGAATTAATTTACACAAAGAATGGCAAAACACAAAACATTTAAAAAGTAAGATTAAGGAAAATAGGAGTTAGAACAAGAGACAAGATCAGAAACAAAATAAGACACATTTGAAATAGCTGTGCTCTATATTTAGGTGTAAGCTTTCTGGTGGCCTAAGTGAAAAGGCAAAATTGGATAATTGCTCAAGATGGGGAAGCAAACATTTTGTCTGGGGCACATAAAAATTTTCTTAGCACATACCCCTAAAGGAAATTTCTCTCATAGAACTGCATATGAGAAGGCTCTGAGTGGTGTTCTCAACAATGTTTCTATAGCCAGTGCAGTAAAGCGTTCCCCCAAACAAGACTTTTTCCCTTCTTGTTAATATATAATTAATATATAATAAATGAAAGCAAAGAGAAGACTGTGAAAAGAATAGTTCAGTATGAGCAACTCCATAGGGGTCTAGAAAATATGGTACTAATGAGAGCTTTTTGGTAGAGGGATGGTTAGCTAACAAGTCCCTTAAACTCTTCTCTCACGGGTGGTAGGCAGTTTGAAGCTGAGTCTCTGGTGAGGTATTGTTTGTTGTGCATTGAGGTGATGAGTGCCCATGGTGCTATGAGTGTTCACCACATACCCACAGTTCCCTTCTGAGCAAGTAGTTCCTTGTATAATCATTTCCTGTTTTGTCACGTGACCTTGTTACTCCAGCCACAGCCAGAGTTGGGCTTGTGGTAAGTGCCAGCACCATCTTTCAGGTCAGCCTTTGAACGGCCAGGTAAGAGAGCTCTTTCCACTGTGGCTCCTTTCATCTGGATGAGGACTGATTAGCCAAAAGACATCCTTATTCTTGAAGAGCTTGACTTTATAATAAACAGAAAGAGATGGGGGCCAAAGCGATGGCTCTGAAGTGAAGAGAGGCCCTGGGAGGAGCTGGAAACCAAGGCGCACAACGGTAGCTGCAGCGCAGGCTTTGCAGTGGGATGCTGAGTGATGGTTAGCGTCTTCACATGTCTCGCTTGGAAGAATTTTTCTTGATTCTTACTCTCTTGGGCATCCTTACAATAAGGCCCATTATACTAGGTAATCAGTACGTTTCTGTTCTTTGTAACCAAAAAGAACCAAACACAAGGGTCGACCCATGTAATCTGGAGATTAAATGACAGGATACTTTATTATCCTTTTATAGAATTTATGAATTCTAACAAAATTCTTAACAGAATGGATCACTATGTATGTTTATGTCTTTTTGTCATGAGTGACAGAAACAGAGCAACCAACATTCCTTCCTGGTGTAATTACAAGTAGCATCTATTGAAGATTATTGAGGCTTATATTTTTGTTAAATCCATAAAAACATTTAGGAATTCTATGTAGAAACCTTGTAATGTATTTGTTCTATGGGATTAAACATCATGATGTTTTAGAACAGCATAAGATTTCTTTTTCTTTTTTTTTTTTGCGGTACGCGGGCCTCTCAGTGTCGTGGCCTCTCCCGTTGCAGAGCACAGGCTCCGGACGCGCAGGCTCAGCGGCCATGGCACACCGGCGCAGCCGCTCCGCGGCATGTGGGGTTTTCCCAGACCGGGGCACGAACCCGCGTCCTCTGCATCAGCAGGCGGACTCTCAACCACTGCGCCACCAGGGAAGCCCAGAACAGCATAAGATTTCTTAACACAGTGGTTCAAATGCTATAGAACACTACAGTTTGGAATGTAAGGTCTTCTATGATTTACCATTAAGTAAATGGTAAAGTATTACCAGGTCATGGGACTGATATCTTTGATTGTAATCAGAACAAACAGGTGGGCTTCATTTACAGTGTTATGTTTGTATTTTGGAGCAACAGTGTCATGGCGTAACTAACCACCCATTTCCAACAAGGGGAGTATGGAATCCGGGACTTCCAAGCTGTCCTATTGTCTCTTCCTACTGTAAAATCAGAATATGAAGTTACAGTGAGATAATTCTAATGAAGCAAGGTACATTCATCCTTTAGAGCATTCTGCTAATGTGATCTCTTTTCTTTAACGATTCAACCCAAATCGGTGATGACCTTTCTAATGAAACATAAAACCTACAGTATGCAACCTTACTAATATATTCTGGGTGCAATTAGGTCACACAGAAGGCTTGTTAAGTTTGTAATGTCTGCTTTCACCTTTACTAGAATTTCTGGTTACACCAAAAGTGTATCATTCCTCACTGTAGCACTGTAATTCTACTCCAAATAAATAGTTTATTAAATAAAACTTTTAAACATTATCACTCTGTAAAATATATTAGAGTGTTTGATGATTTAAAAAATTATGAAAGATAGTTAAGAGTAATAAAAAATTAAGTTTTACATCTTACTAATAGCCACATTATATGCTATCATTTTTTAATTTAAAAACTGTTATATGTATTCTTAGAGAGAATGAATTTTTTAATGTATTAAATAGCTTCAAATTTAATAGTGTTTTGTAGGTGTCCCTGTTAAATGGTTTCCTCATTAGGAATAATGATCTATTTAGAGCTTCTGACGCTTGTAGGGATGTTTCCTTCCTAAATAAACATCCACATTGATGCCAAAGTCCTGTCGTGGCCAAACCTGTTTGTTGAGCTGCTTGTTGAAAACTGACATTTCAGAGTTACATCCTAGTTGTTTTGAAAATGTATTCACCATCTGCCCTATATAGGAGTTTGTTTTATTAAAAAAAAAAATCACCCAATGACCTCTTAATGTAGAGTTACTATTTTACACGAATAAGTATAGGGAGAAGGAAATAAAAGCCCTTGGAATTGCAAGCATACCATTTTATTCACTTATCCAAAGTTTCTGGAACTGCTGCCACTGCAGTAAGCTTCCTGGCCTAAGGTTCTCTAGAGATAGGAGGTTGCTTACTTTCTGGGTGGAATTTATGGAACACAGATAACTGTCTGCCAGGAACTAAACTGAGCCCACAAAAGTTATTGAAGGTGTGAGATTAGATCCAGGCCTGGTGGAAGGGAATAGCAGATGAGATCCCAGAGGGGATTCCGGGGGAGCCGAGCTGTGCTGAGGCGCGCACAGGACCCGCTCCCGACGGGCAAGTCTGGGCTGGCTTCTCCGCAGTCAGCCACCAGGGCGAATGTGGCTGCAGGCACAGCAGAATCTCTTAATGTACCGGAGAAGAAAGCGGGTCAGGACAGCAGGGAAGGAAAACCAGGGGAGAAACGTATAAAAAATTCACCACATAAATTAGCTGTGCCTCTTGACTCAAAAACTAGCAAGTTCATCTGAATGTGAATCCCCACAGCTTCTTCTCCAAGTGCCTGGAGAAACTGCATCATGTAACCTACAAGGTAATTATGAAAAATGCATAGATGGTCACGTAGGTACCAAAAAAAAAAAAAAAGGAAAGTTGTCTCCAGAAAAACATTAGAAGGTCCCCTTATGTCTATGAATTAGAGTCTGTTTGCTTCTAACAGCTGCTATTTTGGGAATTCCTCGGAGGATGTTTAGAGAGCAAGTTTTGTATATCGAGGTGGCTGCTCCATTGTCGTGGACAGTTGAAACCAGAGTAAGCTATTGAGGGGAGCTAACGGTTTTGGCACTGGTTTTGGGTGTTAAGTATCAACTAACATGTTTATGCCCGCCCTTCAGATGTCCACATACAAAGACCCCTTTCTCTCCCTCCTGGCAAGAATCCAGGCCAATCTTGGAATGCTTAGTCCCCCGCCCATCATTAAGGGCACTGTGTTAATCGTGGGGCTTCATCTCAGAAGCACCCTGGAAAGGAATGCTCACCGACCCACAAAATCCACAGTTCCTCTTCTGTGGAAATCGCATGCACATGAACATGGGGTTCTGAGGCAGAACTAAGAAACAGTCAAGTTCAAGCTCACTTAAAACCACCTAGAGATTTAATATTTTAGGCATGCTAATGGGTAGGTCATTGAATTGCTACAATCATTTAAAAATCTGTGTTATACGAGAGATGTATGACATTTCTGTATATGTTATATTATATCTATGTATATACGAGATTCTTTCTCACCATTACTTCTATGGAGAACACAGATACAATGTATTTTAGTCAGTAGCATGTAGGCCAAGTCTTAGTCTGCTAAAACGATGTTAGCTTGGTCTGAAATAATATGTTCAAATTAAATTTTGATAAATAAGATGATAACCATGTAGGCAGAGAAAACATTACATCTTTCCTTGTAGCTTTAAGCTGAGTGCTATAATGGTGCTGGTATAACTAAAACAAAAATTTACTTCCTTTTGTGATCTATTTGGCATTAAAATTATCATTATGTTCTGTAGGTTTTGTGGAGACTGAAGATTTTAAGGAGCTGTATGTTTATAAGTTTATTAAAATAAAATCTACTGTCAATAGAGAAGAGAAATTTGACTCATTCTACTAGTAAACAATTTACAGGGTATTTTTTGGAAAATAAATAAAAAGGAGTAAATAGTTTCTTTTATGAATATTGCAGGTTGGGAATCTTCAACTTATTATTTGGGAAGGTGTTAAAATAAACATGGTCTTGCGTCTAAATTATTAGGGTTTTTAATACATATACATGATTATTTACTTAAAATTTGACTTATCTGGATTACATATTTAGCATTATGGTTCTTCTCATAGGCTTAATACTTTTATGCTTATGATTCAAGAATGAGTCTTGACAACCACCATTCTGTTCTGCATCAATGAGTTTTGTTTTGTTTGTTCATTTGTTTTTTTTATTTCACGTATAGGGTAAATCATACAGTATTTGTCCTTTTTATCTGACTTATTTCACTTAGCATAATACTCTCTAGGTCCATCCATGTTGGGTGGCAAGATTTCATTCTTTTTTATGGCTGAGTAGTGTTCCATTGTATATATATATATATACCACATCTTTATCCATCTATCCATAACAGATGGTAACTAGACATATTGTGGTGATTGTTTCACAGTGGATATAAATATCGAGTCATTATGTGGTACACCTGAAACTAATATAATGTTATATGTCAATTATATCTCAATTAAAAAAACGATTCTTGAATCTTTGGGAAAGCAGAAAAATTCTCCCCTACATGCCAACTATTTTGCATATTTATGCTGTTCAATTTACATTTTTTTCCTTCAAGGAATTCAAGCAAGAACATAATAGTGAGAACTATGATAATTTGCTTACTGAAAAAACCCTCACACATTAGCTTTATTTATTACTTCTCCAGTTACACTGCCAGTGTGGTGTCTTTTTCAGGCCAGCACAGGCAGGATTCTTCATCCTCCAGCTGGAATGGTGGTTTTAAAAATCCTTGGAGACAGGCCTGGGTTGCTTGCCGGGTGGGACATCTGTCCTGCTCAGTACTGTATGCCTGGCACATAGCTGGCACTCAATAAATAATTTTTGAATGCATGGCTGGATAAAGACCTCCGTGATTTATGCGAGCGTGAGAGGAAGGCTTATGCCCCTCCTCTTCTCTATATGTGCGTTAGGCAGAAACCACAGTGTCTGAGAGGTCAACGGCCTTGGTAAGTGTCACTCAGGTTTCATGAAAATAGGCTTCTGGTTTCCTGGTCCTCTAGAGACCAGGCTGCCATAGACCTCTGTGTCCTTGCTGGGAGCAATCAAACTCAGCAAGTCTCACAGCCCTGTCATCACTGTGGAGAGTAAATGATTCCTATTGGAGGGGATGGGAGAGATTGGGGGGGGCGAGGGGCGGGCAGACGTATCGATCGTTTGTGTTCAGTACCCTCGTTCCCATTCAGCCCTGTCTCCCCTCTGTGACCCGACTCCCCGTTGATGTTAAGATAACTCCCCATCTCCCTTTGATATTTCCCTCCATTTTACTTTAGATACGCTTTAGTCCTCTGGTGTACCCATAAGTCTCATTATGTCATTGGCATTACTTTAAATCTGTATTCTATGGAATTGCTTCAGCTCTGAAATTTCAACATCCCAGTTGCTGACCACGATCCATCATTTCTTCTCACTGCATCTCTTCCGCAGCCTGATAAGAACCTCTAGTTCCTTGAGCCCCTTACCTTCTAACTTCTCTCTCTTTTCTTCTCTGCTTAACTTAGACTTATACTCCATCCTTTAAATGATTCTCTTGCCAACCACCTCCACCCACTGGCCCCGTTGCCCCGCAGGCCTGCAGAACCCCAACTTTAGGTCAGTCTAACCCTTTGCTTCCTCCTAACCTACACCAGGTTGCCACGCCCTGCTGGAAAAGACCACTTGGCAAACTAGAAATTTGGTAGTCAAGCTTGACAGATTTTTCCCATGTCCCCTCCTCCCAGGTTCTGTGTTTTCTACCTAAATTCCTCTTAAATGTGTCCTCATTTTGCCCGCAGCCATGCCCTGATCAAGCCACTCTGACCTTTTACCTGTATCGCTGAGTTGCTAACAGGTCTCAGTGGCTTGGTACTTGTCTTCCTACTATGGGCTCCACACAGCAGTCATAATGTTCTTTATATATTTCAAATATGATCAAGCAACTCCACTTCTTTTTTTTTTAACATCTTTATTGGAGTATAATTGCTTTACAATGGTGTGTCAGTTTTTGCTTTATAACAAAGTGAATCAGTTATACATATACATATGTTCCCATATCTCTTCCCTCTTGCATCTCCCTCCCTCCCACCCTCCCTATCCCACCCCTCTAGGTGGTCACAAAGCACTGAGCTGATCTCCCTGTGCCATGTGGCTGCTTCCCACTAGCTATCTATGCTTTACAATGGTGTGTCAGTTTCTGCTTTATAACAAAGTGAATCAGTTATACATATACATATGTTCCCATATCTCTTCCCTCTTGCATCTCCCTCCCTCCCACCCTCCCTATCCCACCCCTCTAGGTGGTCACAAAGCACTGAGCTGATCTCCCTGTGCCATGTGGCTGCTTCCCACTAGCTAGCTATTTTACGTTTGGTAGTGTATATATGTCCATGCCACTCTCTCACTTTGTCTCAGCTTACCCTTCCCCCTCCCCATATCCTCAAGTCCATTCTCTAGTAGGTCTGCATCTTCATTCCCGTCTTGCCCCTAGGTTCTTCATGACCATTTTTTTTTTAGATTCCATATATATGTGTTAGCATACGGTATTTGTTTTTCTCTTGCAACTCTACTTCTAACACCATTTAAGAAGCTCCTTTATGGAGCTCCTTTATGGTTGAGAACAGAATCCAAAGTTTTAATCATGGTGTGTCCCCGAGGATCTGACTCCTGTCCATGTCTCCGATTTCACCTCCCATCTCTTGCCTCTCTTTCCCCAGCTCCAGAAATACTTTTTCAGTTCTGCAAATGCTTCAAGTACTCTCTTCCCTTTGGACTCTCTCTCTTTTGTCCTCCCTCTTCACCCTCTCACCCCTGACTTCATTTTTCCAGGTTTCGTTTACTGTTTCAAGGACTCCTTCCCTGAGATTCCCGCTCCCTTCAAACATATCTGAGCTGTGCTCCGACCGTGTGCTCCCGGGGCACACTGTATCTCCACCATGCTAATACCTAGAATCCTGTATTTTAGTTGCTTATCTGTCTATATCTTCCACTATTTTATAAAATCCGTAAGGGCAAGGACCCTATTTGCCTTGTTCACTATTGTGCCCCAGTGCATAGTACAATGCTTGTAATATAGTGAGGGGTAAATAAATATTTGTAGCAGAGAATATAGAGTGATGGTAAGGTAAATGAGCAGGAACCAAACTACCTGGGTTCAAATTCTGAGGCTGCCAATTACTTGCTGCATAATGTTGGATAAGTTATTTAACTGTTCCATGTCTAGTTTCTTCTCTATAAAGTGGGAATTATAATAGTCCATACTTGATATGGTTGCGGTGAGCATTGAATTAATATATGTAAAGTGTTTGGAGCAATGCCTGGCACAGAGTAGGAGCCCAATTGACTACTGATGTCCATTAAAATATTTAATACGGCCATTTAAAAAAATGCGAGTCTATCTATCTATCTATCTTCCTATCTATCATCTGTATCTATAGATATATCTTCAGATGAAAATGGCCATAACTTTACACACCTTTATGAACTAGTTGTACCTGTTAACATGAATCTGTAACTCAGTTAGTTGAACGTGTTCCCCATTTAAATGATATAAATCTCTATCTAGACTTTCCCTTTAGTGACGTAGAGAGCATGGCTGTGTACCCTTCTGCACAGTGTCTGTGAACCTGTGTCGCTTCATCTTTTTTTCTGTCTGTTCTTAAGTGACCTCACCCAGCAACATCCGCAGTGGATTTGGCTATCAAGTTCACCGTGTCTGCCTTTATATCTGTCTCTAAAACCTGGCATTATCAGGCTTACTGAATTTTCAAATTAGAGCGTTCCTACTGTTTAGAGGCTTGGAATCATCCTTCATCTACTTAGGGTGACCTGAGGCGGAGACAGTCACACCTTTTTTTCCATAGGAAGGAGATTTCCAACTACCTTTTATAAGTAACAAAACAGAAGCTTGCTTGCAAAGGCTTAGTTATTTGTCCAGAGATAAGCATCAGTTAATACTGAAACCAGGAATAAAGAACCAGCATTCCATGGCTCTCTTGAATTCACAATAAAACAGGACTGCAAAATAGTGTTAGGAAAGAAAAACTCAAGTATGAGAACATAAAATATGGTATTCTTTTTGAAACTATAATGATGAATTTATGCTGCACTGGTTCAACTTTCTCATAAGGTAAGGAGAATTGATAAAAACAGGTCTTTAAATGTGTGTATGTATGCATATCCATACATGTATGTCTATATATACACACAAATACATATATAGCCTGTGCAAATAAAATGAAGCATTGGAAAAGACATCAGACAACTGTCCCTAGTCCTTCTAGTTATTTTGGGGTCAGAGTTTTGTTCACTTTTTAATTTCTCTCTTGGAGAGAGTTAGGTGAAAATCTTTCATCTATGTCCTTGATGGCCTTGGGTCTTAAATATTAGGTACTGCCAGGTGAGCCGCACTTATTTCCCTCCATCCTTCTTTACCCTGTCAGACTTCTGCTGTGAGGCATTCTTCATCCCAGGGATGTTACTTCCTAACTGCTTTCTCATTAATTAATCCTTGGTTATCTAGTTTCTGGTCTTTTCACTCTACATAAAAATGACAAGGACTTCCCTGGTGGCGCAGTGGTTGAGAGTCTGCCTGCCGATGCAGGGGACACGGGTTCTTGCCCCAGTCTGGGAAGATCCCACATGCCACGGAGCGGCTGGGCCCGTGAGCCGTGGCCGCTGAGCCTGCGCGTCCGGAGCCTGTGCTCCGCAACGGGAGAGGCCACAACAGTGAGAGGCCCGCGTACCGCAAAAAAAAAAAAAAAAAAAAAAAGACAAAAGTCACCTGTGATCTTCTGACGTTTTCCTAGCTTTGCCTCACCTTTAACTTTCCTTCTAGGTAATGATGTCCCTCAACTCTCCATTGTTGAAACACACCCCTACTCTGGTGGCAGTGACCCTGAGCTTAACCAGGCTGTTATCCTGGTTCTCTCCTGCCCTGTGTCTGTTGGCTCCTTTTTATTCCTGCATGTTGGACAAAGGATTCACTAAGTGGAAGCCTCTTCTTTTTCTTCTTTAATTTCTGCCCTAAAGTCCTATGAAGAGTAAAAGTCAGCTACATAATGTTAAATAAATAAAAAACTTTCTTCAGGTGCACGTGGAATTTCACGCAGTTCCTCATGTTGTCTTGCCTCTGGAAATTTGTACATGGGGTTGTTCCCTTCAGGAAGCAACGCAAATGTCCATTCTCTGGAATTTTCTTCCAGACAGCCAGGCTAAGCACCTGACTCCCTTCTCTCTGTTCCAGCCGGACCTCATAGAAAACTTTGTGACAGCCCCTGTTGAATTGTTTTGCAGTTGTTTATATGTGTGTGTCCTCAAATGGACAATTGGAGTGGATGGTCCTATTCACGTTTTTAGTTCCCTCAGTGCCTATCACATAAGAAATGTTTAATAAACATTTGTTAAAGGAATGGATTAATTGGGGCACTCTCTTTTCTTGGGCTCATGTTGTTTCAGTCCCCTAAAAGATTTTTTTTTTCTAGAAGATGATAGTATTCCAAAGAGAGATTTAATAATTTTGTGACTTGAAAAAAGAAAATCCACACTTTGTTTAGGATGAACAGTTTTTCTTCTCTGGGAACTTCTATCCTGCTGGTGTGAGCAAAGTGAGTAAGTGTTACCCTGATGAAAATGAACTTATATTAGGCTTTATTTGATTTGTATTTGGAAAATATGAACTATCTAGACAAAAAAATTTAAAAGGAATTTTCTCTTTCTTGGATAATTCATCTGATGCATTATTGCCCTTTTATACTCAAAACTTGTTGATTGCCAGGGAAGTTGTTCAGTATCACAGTTACTGTGAGAATTTTTGAGTCTGGTCTTGCAAATATCATCAGAATTGCTGAACCAAAGCAGAATGTCAAAGCAAGTGAAGTGTGGATCTGGGGCTGCTACCTCCATCCCCTCCTCTCCCTCTGGGATCCTCTGTTCTCACGATGACCTCTGCTTTCTCCGGACTAAAGTGTCAGCTGTCCTCCCCAGGACTCTGGATACATGGCTTTCCTAGGCCCTCCTGTCTATGGAAACAGTGACTATCGCACTCAATCTGAGACGGAACCGGGTTCTTCTGGCCTCATGTCAGGTAAACGATCTGCATTGCAGCATTTTGGAAACAGTCTTTGACCCAAAGGAGAGACTTCAGTGCTGTCCGTAGCATAGCCCTCACCAGGACTGTGCAGGAGACATTTTATTAATGAAGAGCCCTCTCCAAATCAGTCTGCTATGGGTGAAGGATCATCAGTGCTCTCAACCATCACTGGAAACCAGAATAAAAAAGCAATTATCCCTTCATTCATTGCCGTGTCATAAAAGGGGCATAGACCACGAGGTCTAGAAAACCTGGGTTTGGAGTTTTTCCCACATGGTCCTGTTGTTGTTGTTATTGTATAACTTCTTTCTGAGTTTCAGTTTCCAGCTGTAAAATGGGAAAAATGCCACCTATATAGGAAGCTTTTTTGTGAAGCTTAAATGAGATAACAGTCAACTACATAGAAATGGGCCTGGTACATAGAAGTATATCATTAATAAAAGACATAACTGTTAATATTTTAATTGATGGCTAACTTCGTCCTAGGTATTGTGCCAATTGCTGAGGCTATAAGGAATCTCACATCTTTCTTTTAGCCTCAGTTTTGTACTTCTCAGTACTCAAACCTTTTAGACACTTTCCCCAAATAGTTTTCCACTTTACGGTTAGGATTAACTCCCTTAGGGATGAGAGTAAAGGATGTGAATGGAAAAGGACAAGACTGTCATTGGAACACAAAATTGATAACCTGTTCCAGAATGCAACGTGCCTCCATGAAAATGACTTAGAGCCTGTAGAATCTGCCAAAGTTAATCAAGGAGTAGTAACAGCCTGTTGAAATCACTTATATTTAAGTGGGGGAGGGGAAGAAGGGATGAGAGAAAGGAGGTCTTTTAGCAGCTGAATGTTCAAAAGCAGAAAGGTGAAAAGCCCATAATGCTTAGGTTGGATGATCAGCTCCGAAATATTGTGAGTTGTCCCTAGGTGTGATGCTGATCTCTTTTCCTCTTTGAGTAGCTGACTTGAATTACTTTTTAAAAAACCTGTAGGGCTTCCCTGGTGGCGCAGTGGTTGAGAGTCCACCTGCCGATGCAGGGGACATGGGTTCTTGCCCCAGTCTGGGAAGATCCCACATGCCACGGAGCGGCTGGGCCCGTGAGCTATGGCTGCTGAGCCTGCGCGTCCGGAGCCTGTGCTCTGTGACGGAAAAAGCCACAACAGTGAGAGGCCCTCGTACTGCAAAAAAAAAAAATTTGTAAAGGTTCAAAGTGAAGACCAAGAATTCTCAATGTAGAATACGAACAGCTACTGTGCAACCACACTGGAGTGCCTACTCATTTGAAAATATAAAATCAGAATCATTAACATTACCACCTTTAAGAGCTTTTTCCATAAATTAAGAATACTCGATAATGGAAATTCACAGGAAGAATATTTGCTCCTCTTTGTATATAATTTCAGTGGCTTATTCTCCTGTACATGTTAATAGCACATGTTTCTTGCATCTCTCCCAGTAGAATCTTTTTGAGATCCCTTCATAGACCTTTGCTCAGCTCTCAGTTGCTTGAAGACTACAATTCAGGGACCATCCAGGGACATAATCACCCTCCAAAGACTGAGCAGTCTTCTCCAAGGGAAAGCTGCCAAGTTTCTATTTTGGATGAATTTCTTAAGCAAAGATTTCATTATTCATATTTATAGAATATTGCATTACCTTTCCCCTTTTATTTCATTATTTATCCAATAAACATCTCCTCCTGGAATGGACTCTGTAGTATAACTTCTGCTACATCTTTTTGCCCTTATAAGTGTGAAGATCAAGCCGTATGCACTGAAGTTGATATTAATGTTGGTGGGATCAGACTAACTGTAAGTACAATTTTTAGTTTATCACAGTTAGTTCATTCGAGCTTAACAGTAATTGGAAAGTTGTGACACGCTGCTTAATAGTATTATATAAAGCAAAAAGTTTTACATGCTTGCACAAACAGTATTTAGTATGACAAGGTGACAAAATAATGAATTGGTAATGAATATGTCCAAAATTTCAGGTTGTATTTTAACTTCAGTTTAAGCAGACAGTTTTTTACTACTTAAAGTAAGTGGTATATAGCATGAATCAATTTTTTGATTATTAATCTGTTTTAAAATGAATTATCTAGAGCAGCGTTTCTCAAACTTAAGTGTGCGTTAGAATCACTGTTGGAGGACTTGTTGAAACACTGCTGGCCCTCATTTCCTCCCCTTCCCTTCAATCTCCATCCCTTGTCCCCCAGTTTTTGATTCAGTAGGTCTGGGGTGGGGCCTGAGAATTTGCATTTATAACATAGTCCCATCCGAGGCTCCTGCTGCTAGTTGAGAGCCACCTTTTGAGAACCACTGATCCAGAGATTGCGGTGGAAAAGAAAGAAGAGAGTCTTAGGAAATGGATTCTGATACCATCGGCTTCTCCACGTACAAGGTATTAGCCTTGACACAGAGTAAGAATTGTTTGATGGAACCATTGGCGTTTGTCAGGCTATTATTTACAAAAGGATACTTGGAATGAATTTGAAGACCTGTATTACAGAATGGGAATTCAAACCTCTCAGTGTTCTAAGAGTTGTCTTCATTTACATGCTGCATAAATAGTAATATTTGCAGAGAACCTCAGGACTCCAATACATAATCAGTTCAGAGGAGCTGATTACAGAGACAGTAAATTAATCTTGTTTTAGTACTAATTAGCATAGAAACTTGGTTCTGAGTCTGCATTTACTTAAGAAGACATACATCTTCCACTTTTCATTCTTTCGCTCATTCAGAAAGCTTTTAGTGAGGGCCTGCTGCATGTTGTGCATGGTGCTAGGAAGTGTGGTTAGAGATGCGTTCGTTGGTGCTCAGTTTGGAAAAATACTTAGAGTTCAAAGTGATGACTGTTACGTAAAGCAGTGTGCTGAGCCGTGCAGAGCACCGAGGAGGGAAGACCTGCTTCTGCCTGAAGGGGTCAGGGAAGGCTTCCAGTTACTGCTGTTGCTGTCCTTAAGAAGTGAAAGTACAGCTATCTTTGAAGCAGTTCTAAAGTTTCAGTCAAACATATCACCCTCGTAATCCAAAGGAAAGAGGGGAAATGACTAGAGAGGAAAAGTAGTATTTATTTATGGAAAACAAACACCTAAAAAACAACATATGTTTCCTTCCATTTTAAAAACTCTTGTTCCGGACGCTTAAGTGGCATCATTCACTTACTCACTCACTCACTCACTCACTCACCCTATCTCTGTATCTAAACAGTTCAGGGGCTTTTCAAACCACTTAAGATAAAGTCCCAGTTGATTGTCATGGGTGGTAAGATCATGCACAATATGGCCATATGGGGTGTAATATGGTCACTTCTCCCCTTACCTCCTGCTACTTTCCTCCATGCTCTCTTGAGCCACACTGAGCTCTCTTGAGCCTCTCTGGTCCGTGGTCAAACCACCATCTTTGCCATCTCAGTGCCTTTGCACATGTTTCTTCCGCCTGGCTCTTTGTGGGGCTAGTGCTTCTCGTCCTCCTGTTCTCAATGTGGATGTGTCCTCCTCAAGATGTGGTTCTTGTTCATCGAATCTAAGGTCTTCACCCTCATTCCCATAACCCTCCATCAGACCACTCTGTTCTGTTCCACTGTAGCCTCTCAAGGTGTAAATGATATATTTGTTTGCTACTTGTTTGCTATCTGCCTTCCCTCTCCTGTTTTGTCTCCCCTGTCAATCACAATACCTTGTATAAAAGAGATTTTTAAATACCCATTTGTGGAATGAAGCAATACTTTTAGAATATTTGCCAGAGTTAGAAAACTGATTGTCAGTATCAGGCCTGAGATAAAACTGAAGGTTTTGGGGGTGGGGGGGGCGTTGGACTGCACAATTAAGAGTAAGCTAAATGGGGTCCTCAAATGAGGACTCAGTCTTCTGAATCATGAGACTGGGGTTTTGGAGTGTCTTCCTTGGGACTTTGTTCCCAGCAAGAGCAAAGTGAAATCTGCCTACTGGCAGACAACACCTGCTGTCACTCCTTTGCCTCACTAAGCAACCGGTGCCCCTTCTGTAAGGGTTATTGCTTTAGATTTGGGTACATAATCTGGAGGGATCATAAGATTCTACTCAGATTGAGACTTTTCTCTCAGACTAGCGAATCAACGAGAATTTATTGAGCACCTACAAGGCACAGCATTATGATAAGTAAGTAGGTGTATATGTCAATTCCAATCTCCCAGTTTATCCACGCCCCCTTCACCTCCTGGTAACCATAAATTTGTTTTCTACATCTGTAACTCTAGTTCTGTTTTGTAGATACTATATATAAAATAGATAACTAATAAGGACCTACTTTATAGCACAGAGAATTCTACTCAATACTCTGTAATGGCCTATATGGGAAACGAATCTAAAAAAAAGTGGATTTATGTATATGTATAACTGATTCACTTTGCTGTACACCTGAAACTAACTCAATATTGTAAATTAACTATACTCCAATAAAAATTTTAAAAAAGTAAGTAGAAAAGTTATGTTACATTTTAATTTAATTCAAGAGATTAAAAAAAAAATGTCCTGTACTTAGTATTAACCTGGGAGGCAGTGAAGAGAAATAAATGTTTTTGATATGTAATCTCTGTGCTTACAATGTTTCCAAGCTTAGTTGGGAGACAGAAAATATGGTTAGGTAACTGTTAAATCAAAATGTGAAGCAATTTGTAACTGCAAAATGATATGAACAAGTCGGACTTGGAATGCTTTAGGTCTAAATGTTATATTCTTATAAAATTGCTTTATCTCTATTGAAGAATATCCATGGTGTCTGATGTAAAAGAACTCACAGTCTAAGCTAAGGCAGTGTTGTCCAGTAGAATTTTCTGCAAGAGTGGAAACACTTTACAATCTGTTCTGTCCAAAAAGGTAGCCACTAACCACATGTGGCTTTTGAGCACTTGAAATGTGGCTGAAGCAGCTAAAGAACTGAAATTTTGATTTACTTTTAATTAAATTTAAATAGGCACGCATGGTTACCATATTGAACAGTGCAGGTCTACGGGGGAAGAACAGAATTTGTGTCCTGTGGCAGATTCGGCAGAACCAATTCTAAACATGTTTACATATAAAGCGATTTCTTATTATTAGAAGGCAACTTATCAGGGATAGCATTGTGGCACAATATGTGTTTGTTATTATCATAAAATAATAATTATGAATAATATATTTGGACCATCTGTAGTATCTGTAAAATGAGGTGGCTTAAAGGAATGTTTGTTTCTATTGTTAAAGCATGTATTCTTGAAAATACTCTAGTCCTTGAGTTTGCAAACTTTGGTGCTGAGACTTCTATAATTTTCAAATGATTGTGATGACAGAAGGAAAAAAGTAATTGGAATTGTAGTTGATGTGGGTACTCTGAAGAATTTTCTTTCACTAATTTAAATAAATCAACATCTCTCCTTGTATGTAAAATTTTTGAAATAAATGCAAAATTGTCTTAAGAAAGGACTCATAAATAACCATGTACTTTCTGGATATCATTTAGCTGAAAGGCATGAGAGAAAGAGAGAGAGAGAGAGAGAGAGAGAGAGAGAGAAAACAGGAAAGAAGAAGGAAGCTGTAGAAAGCAACGTTTTGTGGCTAAAATTTGGGAATAGTCTCTAAAGTTAGAGGACTGTCAAAGACATAATTTGCATAATCCATTTATCACAACTCATCCAACAAATATAGTCCAGATCAATAAACCACTAGAATCTAATCAATCACCCAAAGGACACAATCATGCACCAATCCTGCCCACCTCAGCCACCAATATCTTCTTACCAATCTTGTCCCAACTCGCCTAGAGTATCAGTACCATAATATCAGAACCCTGACTCATTCCTGCAAAGTATTCCTACCAAGGAGCATCAGCTCACAAAATTGAGTGTCTTGGAGTATTAAAAACTTTCTACAAACAAAAAAACCTAGCCAACCCACCCAACAAAACTTGTCTGGCAACCCAACTCAAAATTACCTTTTGAGAAAATGGAGGTAGTTTCATCTGGGAAGTTTGGAATAACTTTCCCCCGGTTTTGCAGAAAAGGAGCCATGGGATTTTGAAGAATGGCCTTAATTATGATTATAACAAGCTGTCTGCCATTTTTGACTTCTCCTGATCACTGGCTGTTTGAGATTTGTCTGCAGCAAGCGTCCTTCATCAGGTCTTATTGGATCAGCTTTAATCACAGGAAGGAACAAGGAAAACACAGCAAGACTTCATGTTCCTTATAGGATTATTTTGTTTTGGGGTGAAATGACCTTTTAGTATTTCCTGAAAGTTTGCCAGGAAGCATTTATTTGATTTTTAAAAATTGTGTAGAGTAGGTAGAAGAAATTCATGATTCTGGAAGAGGTTTATCAAAAGGTACAAGCTGGCACTGCCATAGCCAGAAAGGGTATAGCCACAAAGAGTTCAAACATGAAAGCTGCTATAAGCTCTAAAACAGAATCACTGCTGAACAACCATCTCTGAGTGCCATGAGTGTGTCTGAGGCCCTGAGAGACGTGCCCAGTGGCCGGTGCACCCTGACTGGTGAGTGCAGGTTGGAAAATCTGGGAGGGACCACCTTTGCCTCAGGACCACCCATATGCCCAGTGGATGGATGGATGGATACGCTGGCGTCCAAGGAGAAACATCTCTTCAGGGAACATGCTTATCTGAAAGATGTAGGGTTTTTTCTTTAACAAAGAAGTGGGTCCCCCAAATAACTGGGATCCGCTTGTCCTTTCTTCTCCACTTACTAGAGTAGAAGGTTCTTAACTTGGTGGCCTGTGTGAGTTGGTTTTTACAGCTGGTAAGGGGGAGGATGAGAATGTGTTCAGTAGCTCTTTGGTGAAGGCTGTTTTCAGGCGGTGATTTTTAAGTGTTTTAGTGGGTATAGCATGGACCAGTTTAGGTGTTTAATTGGGGTCCCTGGACAGCTGTCGCAATCCTGCCTGCAACAAGGGAGGAGGAAAACATAAATGATGAAATTCACATAGAAAATTAAAGTAGCCTGTGTGCTGGGGATCATTACATATATGAATCACAAAATGAATATTTTATGTTTGACAGCTAAATTGGTTAATTAAAAAAATAAAAGATTTGAAGCAGTTATACAAGTGTAAATTTCATCAGTATCTTGTCTAGGAGCTTGTTAACACTTTTTTTTTAACTTAAATTTTTTATTTTTTTATCTTGATTTGTTTTATTATTTTTTTATACAACAGGTTCTTATTAGTTATCTATTTTATACATATATATATATATGTCAACCCCAATCTCCCAGTTCATCTCAACCCCCTCTCCCCACTGCTTCCCCCCCTTGGTATCCATACGTTTGTTCTCTACACCTGTGTTTCTATAAGGAGCTTGTTAACACTTTTCACACCAAATGCACGCAACTCTCATATGTCACAGAAGCACTAGGCTACCGATGAATCATAAATGGTCAGCTACCTCAGACCTGGATTTTAACTCATCTCTTAGGTAATAAATTCACTTTTGTTCCCCTCAGCCTGGATTGGTGTGCCTAAATAAAGATGTTCTTCTAAAAATTCCTCAGATACTTTTGAAGTTCTTTGATTGTTAGATTAGACTCAGCAGATGGAGGGGAGGTGGTAGTCTTTGGAGTCTGTCTCTCGGGAGACAGGGTAAAAAGGTGAGGTGACCCTTGAAGCAGAATGGCTGAGTGGGCCACTTGGCATCTTGTCAGCACAAATTCACTGGATCTTTCTCAAAGAAACAGAATTGTGTTTCCACATGTGGATGCTAGTGTCAGGTTGTAATAGGGGGTGTAAGTTTCTTTCAGTAGCCATTGATGTACTTTCAAAGTTTACTTGGATTGAGGGTTGACCAGATAAAGCAGATGTCTGGGATCCCAACTCAGTGCTGAGACCCAGCAGCGTGGGTCAGAAACTTTAAACCAACAAGGGGAGGGCCCTTTAAAAAGCCAAAGAAGAAACATGCGAAGAATCATAACAGCCCTCATTTTTGTCAACAACGGTTCCATTGCATGAATGGCTGTCAAGAGCTTCAACAGGATACTGAAACTGAAAATGTGAAGTTGTCCAGTCTACCTGAGTCCTTCAGAATATCTCACCAGTTTAAATAATCCCACCCGTGGGAAAATCTATAGAAGACTTAGATGGCACAATCACAAGTGCTTTAGTGGTTTAAGGTCTTGTGTGCTGATGGCCATTCGCGTTTATCTTAGGTTAAAGGAATATTTGGAAGCAGGAAGGAGAGGCATTCTGGGGAAGATATTAGAGCCACATATGGGCTGACGAGGGAGCAGTGTCTAGTTTACAAAAGGAAAGGTTAGGGTGGTAGAGAGATCAGTGCAGTTGTTTATCCAGGAGATTTATATGAAATACTCCAGAGCAGGATCCTTCAGACTAAGGGCAGGGCTAGACCCCAGAGCACACAGCCACTGGAACTGACACCTAAGTTTGAGTCTCTGCATAGCCATTGGGACTGATTCAGCATCTCTGTTATGGGAATCATATCTGCACCTACGTCACTAGGTTACTATGAGGATTGAATGATCTGTTATTTGTAAAAGTGTTCAATAGTGCCTGCATGTAGTAACTGCCATATATGTTCATTAAATAAATATGTACATACATACTGGGGGTGACATGGCATTCTTTAGAGTTGAACAAAGGACTGATGTTCAGGACAGAAGTGAAGAAGTTGGATGAAAATTGTTTTTGTATTGTGCTGTCCAGCATGGCAGGAACACATGCCTTCCTCCAAAGTACATAATTAGGTATAATCAGCTCCTTGTCTCTGGAGCTCCCCCAGGTGGGGTTGTGGAGATATAGGTCCTCAAAACCTGGTACAGGCTTCCAGAAGAAGCCACCTTTTGAAACCAAAGAGAGAGAAAGGCCCTCACGTTTACATTTGATGAGTGTGACTATCAGATAATCAAGGAACTAGCACAGCCTGAGGATAAGAACATTAGTTCAGGTCAGACACGTAAAGCAAAGTTAAGCCATTTTCTTTACCTCTGAAACGAAAGCCAATGCTGTTTAGAACTGTTACCAATTTATTATTAAGGATACAACCCAGCCCTGTTTCTGGAAGCACTGTGAGATGTATTGATGAGTCAAGTTCCATTTCTTTCTGATAAACTATCCAAGTTTAATTCTCTATTCATAGGCTTAGTGAGGATGAATCACCAGCAGAACTACTATATTCTGATGCTGAGATCTGTCTTTGCCTGAGGGAGAAGGCTTGTATTGGGAGAGCTTCATTTTCACAAACTATGTAAAATATCTCTGATTCAGCAACATTTTAGTGCCATGACAACCAAAAAAGAGATGCATTAGGGAAGACTTTTACCTTTCACTTTTAGACAGTCATCCTGAAGTTGCAACTTCATTCCCAGACAAGTGGAAAGCTTTAAAGAAAGAGTATCTGGTGCCCTGAAGCTGTACTGGGTACACTGTGGGACTTAGGCAGAGCAAGGGTTAACAGGATTGTGTGGTGTCCCAACACTGTGTGGGGCTGGTGTTTGTGGGATGCACCGTATTTCTTATGAAAGGTGATATCTCTTCTGAGAAAGGGGCTTAAGACAGCAAAGCATCACGCAGAAGCACCGTTTTAGAACATCAGTGGTCATGGGTGGGGCTCATGAATGCTGGTGCCTAGTGAATAACTGGATTGGGGAGGAGTTGGTCTACTGTTTAGAAATGAAGCCATAGAAATGGAAAAACAGGCTTCTCCTGGCTCATTAGGCAGACTCAAATGCAGTAAATCAGAAACGCTGCCCTTAGAAATGGTATATGTTTTGAAAGATAGGTGTAGTTGACTTTAGTACTTGCAGCTTAAGATGACTCAACTAGACTCTTTCCTGGCGCCACTCCCAAGGGCACTAATAGAGCAGTTTTGCCCACGTGCTGCTGCACTGGCAGCTTTAACGGAGTCCCTTTTTTCTCCATTTTTCCTTTACTAGGGTTGGAGATAATCAGAACCAAACTAGCACCCTGCTCTGGGTATGCTGCAAAAGTGGGAGAAAAAAATGCTTCTGGACCTTGACAGCAAACCCTAGGAGGTTCATCGATTACCCCATTGTTTCTCTTTTCTCCCAACTTGTTTTGATCCTCTCATTTGAGAGAGCAGAAACCACCGGGTCTTCTACGTGGTGACATTTTAAGTTGATTTCCAGAAGGCCTGCTCCTCACTGGTGTGAATGTCTAATGTAACCTGAAAATGATCAAAGACGCCTCCTACTTTCTGGTTAGTGGATCGCCACGCCAGTTTGAACTTCCCGTCCCTAGCAGCGGTCTGAGGCCCACGCGGGTGTTCCGTGTTCCTGGTGCTTGAGCTCCCATTCCCACCACGTTCATAAGTAGCTGAGAGAAAAGCAAAGGAATCAGGCGGATGAAGATGAAAACTCCAGCTTTACTCCTGATGGAGACGTTGGAAAGCACAGATGAGGCGTGCCGGCAATGAAGGACTTCTGAAAACCAAGCCCACACTGGGACAGTCCGCCTCTCCATCCCGGGCTGCAGAGGAGAACCGCAGGCAGGACGGAGACGAGGAGCTGAACGAGTTCTCACGATGAAGGCAGATCCCAAAGGGAGCGAGCGGATCGAGCGGATCGAGGGGCCAAGCCACGCACGCCCAGTTCTTTCTCCTGAAATCGGTGGTTCTCAAAGTGTGGTCCCAACCTCCCTAAGGTCAAGACTATTTTCCTAATAATAGTCAGACATTATCTGCATTTTCACTCTTTCTCTCGAGAGTGTAAAATGGAATTTTCCAGAGGCTACATACACATGGTATTGCCAAAGAGTGATATGAGAATTCGTTTACCTTACTTAAGTCAGGCATTAAAGAGTTTTGCAAAAGTGTAAAAGCAGTGGTGCTCTTCTCGCTATAATTTTGTTTGGCAAATATATTCTTTCATAGAATGTTATGTACGTTAACGTATAATGAATTTATTACTGTTATTTTGAAATAAATAATCTTTAAATTTATCGGTTTTAATTTGTAATGCAGTAAACATCAATAAATGCAACCCTCATAACTACAAGCTCTTAGTGGTTGTTTATGAATTTTAAGAGTGCACAGATACCCTGAGACCACAAAGTTTGAGGATTGCTGCTTTAAATGAACAATCAGATGTGTCCTGAATTAGGAGAGAAGAAAACCCAGAATGGGTTAGTTTAGTGCATTTCCCACCATAGAAGTGCCCACCACTTACCGTATCACTAAGTAACCTACTGCCTACCAGGGTGGCTGCTTAAGATAATTACTCTGGTGTTTGCGAATTATGGTGCCTGTAGAAAGTAGGGCAAAACCCTTTCAACTACAAATGTAGTGATATTAAGTACCTTGACCTTTCTGTGAATGGGTGGGAGGGGAATGGGTACCAGCTAAGAAGCTTAAACTGGATTTCAAGATAGGGAATTGTCTTAGAGTATAGAAAACTTCTGCAGGCTAAGGGGAAGCTTAAGAAGGACCATCTATGCAAAATGGTGGGCCAAGAAAACAGCTGACACTCTGCAACTTATCTCCTGAGTCCAAATGGCTTAGTCACCCTCAAATGCATTGAGACGTTTTGCATATTTTCCTCTGTGGAGAAAACGCCACCTCTATGGATCCTAGGGGATAGTGATCAATATCTACCCTTACATCAACTTGGAGAACATTATTTTCACACTGCCTTTCTCTTCTCATTTGGCATTTCTTCTTTTTAATCTAAAGAGGCCTGAGATAGGGAGAGAACATGCTTTCAACATAGTAAACTAATGCATAGGCTTGGATTAAATATAGATTGGGAGTTGAGACTCACTTGCTGGAGATATGAAGAAAGGCCAAGTTTTATTATGTCTAAATAGCCTGATCCTGGAGGTAGCAGCACCTAGATATTGTAAAACTCAGTATTTGTTGAATAACTCATACATTCCAAACTTTGGTCTCAAAATTTAAATATCTAAGGTAATTTCAAAGTCTCATTCTCCAACATGGATTTGTAAGCTGTGAATAATTGAATAAGAAGGATTAATTAAATAAATAATAACGATTGAAGAAAATGTTTCAAATTAAGTTTTTATTACTCTCTCTGAAACGGCGAGCACACATGCACATGAGCTAACACACCAGCCACCTGCGATGAGACGAGATTGATTGTAAGGGCTGTACTTTGACGTTTAATTCTCACAGCTACCCTTTACGCTAGGTAATATTATGCCTGCTTTATATGCGAAGGACCTGAAAAAGTCTTTAGTGGTGGGAACAGGATAGAACCCCGGCAGCAGTCCGATTCCTGTGCCCAGCACTAGCCCGTTCAGACCCCACCGTTAGCGGCTGAGTATGTTGAAGGTGATTCCCCCTCCTATACTTGAGAAAGATGAATTCAGTCCCTTTGTATTAATATGTTCACTTAGGGGGATGTGTCAGTAGTGGTAGGTTTTGCCAAAAGTTAAGTTCAGGACAGTTCCTGAAGCTCTTCTGCTGCCCAACATCAGTCAGAGCCCCAAAAAGCTTTTGGGGTCACATCTTTGTTCCTCTCTAGGCTGGATCCAGCTTCCCGGGAGGGGATCAGAGCCCAAAACGAATCCCCATGATTACAGAAAACGCCTCCATATGTTTCTTCTTTTTCATCCATAACGGAAACGGCTTTATTTTGCCCTCTCAATAATTTACCTGATGCATACTTACTGAGAAAGAAAAAACCAAAACAAAACCAAGCAATATAAAACAAATATAAGCAAGAAAATAAAAATCAATTTAAATCCTACCTCCCTGGATGGGGTGGGGAGTAGCATTGATGTTTTAGTGGCCATCCTTTCATGCATCACTTTATTATACATACAGACACTTAGCATCATTTTATACAAATAGGATCATATCACATGCAATCTATTAATACAGGGCTTTAAATTATTATTTAAAAATTTTTTCTTATCTTTCCTTCCTCCTCTCATTTCTCTTCCACTACAAGCCATCTTCTTTTACCTAATGGACCCCATGTTAATAATCTGTTGTATTTTTCTGTGCTTCCTCAAACTTTTAAAATAATCGAAAATATCTGTACATGTAATACATATATCATCATTACTTGTTTATGAAATATTTAGATGTACATATAAAGATTTTTGCCACTGTTATACAAATAGCAGAGTCACATATTTGACTATATCTTGTTTTTCTTGCTTAACAAAACTTCATGAATATTTCTCAAATCAATTGGTGTATATCTAACTCATTCTTTTAATGACAACATTATATCCATGAACTGGAGGTAGCTAAGACCTTTTCATCCATACTTACTGATGTACATTCATTTTGTTTCTTCTCTTCTAAATTAAAAGTTAAAGGTTCTTTTCATCAACTTAGGGATCTAGAAAATCTTACCTCTGGTGAAAAATTAGAGGAAGCTATTTTTATAGCTTATATTTTTTTGATATTGATTGAAAACATCTTTAATATTATCTATTTATAGAATATGAAATAATGCAAAATGATTCATATATAATATTGCATCTGACAGAGGAAATAGTTCTCTTCAACCCCAAAACTGTACAGTTTTACTGGAAAGTTTTAGTAAAATTGTTTACTGGAACTCTTAATAAATCACACAATTAGAAAAAGCACTCAAATAAAGAAATTACTGCACTATTGAAAAAAAGTATGCAAATGTCCAAGGGGCCAGCAGTGGCCAGCAGAATTAAATTTCTTGTGAATAGACTGCATTTCAGGAAGCAGACCAGATAAGGCAGGCCACATGCTTGTAGCTCTGATACAGGATTGCTTCCCATTCATGGCGAGCGATGGGCAGTAAGGAGGAGTAACAATACCAGCCCGGGTATTGTGTGTGATGCATGGGTCTGATTGCAGGCAGAATGGTTCAGAGGAATCTTGGAAATAGTGATCCCAATCTCATTGTGTTTGGGATCAGGGTGAAAATGAAAGTGAAACAAGATAGAGCAGAAACAAGTGAACTTTGGAATGGCCGGCTTTAATAGAATTCAGAAATTGTTTAGAATAGGCAAGGACCTGATGGAAGAAAAATAGGACATGGCAATACATTTTTCTCTAAAAGTCATGACAATGCCTGAGTGAATTAGCCAACAACCAATTTACGAATTATAGTTGAAACAAGATAAAGGATATAAAGAATAATATATTAGAGGAAGTAAGATTAAAAGAGACCTAATAAATTATTAGCAGTAGAAGGCTGCTAAAGGGAGAAAATAAAAACAGAATAAAACAAAACTTAGCTAAAAAGGGGTTTTAGCTGAATATTTCCCAGACATAAAAAGGCAGTTGGTGATAGATAATGTGTGTCATTGAGAGTCTCAGTTAGCTTTTTGCCATGAGGATTGCAGGGATAGGTGAAGACTGCATTTTGGAAACTGGGATCTGTCTTCCCAAAGGAGAAACGGAGAGAGGAAAGTACCAGAGATGCTGAGGTCATACTCAAGGAAACTTTTTGACAGAGAGAGAGAGATGGAGAGAGACTGACTTTTTGGATAGTAAAGACAGAGTGTGTGTAATCAGTGTTTTATCAAAGGTAACCTAAGGTCTAACAAAGAAAAGAAATCTGTATCAAAAGAAGGTCTCTGCTGATAGACATTTAGGTTGTTTCTATATCTTGGCTATTGTGAATAGTGCTGCAATGAACATAAGGGTGCTATTATCCCTTTAAGATCCAGATATCAATTCTTGTGGATAAATACCCAAAAGTGGGATTGCTGGATCATACGGTAGTTTTATTTTTAGTTTTTCAAGGAACCTCAATACTGTTTTCCATAGTGGCTGCACCATTTTGCATTCCCACCAATGGTGCACAAGGGTTTCCTTTTCCCCCACATCCTTGCCAACACTTCTTGTCTTTCGTTTTCACAAAAATAGCCATCTTGACTGGTGTAAGGTGATACCTCAGTACAGTGGAATACTTCCTATTCAGCCTTAAAAAAGAAGGAAATTCCGCATTATGGGACAATGTGCAAATCTTGAGGACATTTCGTTAAGTGAAATAAATCACAGAAAACCAAAAAATACATGACTCCACTTATACATGAGGTATCTAAAAGAGTCAAACTCATTGAACCAAAGAGTGGAATAGTGGTTGCCAGGGGATGGAGGGACAGGAAAAGGAGGAGTTACTAATCAATGAACATAAAGTTTCAGTCAAGCAAAATGAATAAGCTCTATAAATCTGTACAACATTGTACATATAATCAACAATAATATATTGTACACTGAACAATTTTTTAAGAGGATAGATATCCTGTTAAATGTTCCTTCTACAAAAAATAATAATAAAAAGAAAGTCTCAGTGTTCAGGGGAAAGCCTTCTAAAGATTTAGTTTAGCTTCCTTCATAAATCTAGAGTTTTGGACACAAAATTGTAGGTGCTTAAAAGTAATGAATTTCTAAAATAGGCATGTCAAATATATTGATCTTGTTTGTCAGTTTTGATGCCCCCAAATTAGCAAAGTTATCACTCAATAAGTGTCAGTTGGTGAAATATTTACTTTCAAAATTATGGTGACTACCTAATGCAGATAAAGTCGTAAATACTGTAAAAGCTTAATTATAGCAAGCTTAATTTACATCATTAAATCTACTTTAATAAATTAAACTATGGTGGTTTTTACTTTGTGGGTTATGGTGTTAGTTTCTTAAAAAATGAAAAGATACAAACATAAACATTTTTTTTAATTGTTGCAATATGGATATCTTAGTCTCTTTGGCTTACATTAAACCAAAAATCAAAGAAACTGAGAGCTCTAACCACATATACAAAATGCAACATTCATAGTCAGTTTTGTTTAACCTTGTATGAAATCTGCCTCTATTGCTGTTGAAAGTTGAGAATGGTCTTTGACAGTTTTTAAACCATTTTAGCAACAAGCAAACATGAGTATACATTTTAAATATAAAACCTAAAGTAACATTAAAGATGACAGTTTTAGAAAGAAAATGACATAGCATTTGTGTAGGTATTTTAGCATGTAATTTTCAGCACACAATTCATATAATCAAAAGGCTTGAAATGACCTTGAGAGGTCATCAGGCCCATCCTTCTGCTGTTACAGGGAGCAGTTAATATAAGGCACCAAGCAATGATCGGCACAAGCAGGTGAGGTAAGGGCCATGGCTGTCTTATGTAAAAGTAACATTATTTTCATTTGACTTTCAATAAAATGGATGGCTTTCTAGCAAATACATGGCTCTTTTGAAACTTATCTAAATCCCATATGGTAAATAATTTTGATCAAACTGCATTTAGCTTTATATATAACAGTTGCATCATTGTGTAGTAAAAGAAATGGTTTAATGTAGCCATCAAGGATATATATTGAAAGAAAAACATTTTTTAATGCGAAAAATTTCAGAATTTGTGCAATGGCTTAGGAAAACTTTGTATATGGTGCTGGCTCTAAATTTGATTATCTTCTGACCTAGTTTTTATTTTAGATTAGACTGTGAGTCTACTTTGCAATTTGGGACAACTTTTCTTTAAACATATTTTCATAGAAGAGTTTCCTTCTGAATAGAACCAGGATTCTAGGAATAAAGATGGCAGAGTAGAGAAGGATCACAGAATATCCCTCCTTCCAAAGCTTAAAAACATTGTAAAACATCTGGCCCCGAATTCCCAACAGCAGTCAAGTAAGGAAAAGGGTATGTTTTTTATTTATAAACTTTAAAAAGTGGTGGTGAAAGAAAAAAATAGAAGATAGTGGTGCAGGGAGGTGAAAGAAAGAAAGAAAAGAAAGAAAACCAAAAACCAAAAACAAACCAAAAACCAAAAACAAAACCAAAAACCAAAAACAATTCTCCTTAATATCCTATTTTGGAGAAAAGTGAACTGAGAGCAGTTTTCCTGGATGAAGTCCAGGAAAGGGTAAGAAGCCAGCTCTTGCCACGTTCCAGGACATTGAGAGGACTGAACACATTCATGACTAAAAAAGTGACTGTGATACTGGACATCTAATGAGATTCATCAAAAGAGCCCCAAACCAAATTCCTCAGCAAAAGTTAGACTCAATCCCAGCAACTGTTGACCATTTCCTTATGTGATGATTCATTTTATGTCAACTTGACTAAGCCCTGATATCCACATATTTGGTCAAAAGTTATTCTAGATGTTTCTGTGAAGGTATTTTCTTAGATGAGATTAACATTTAAATCAGCAGACTTTGAGGAAAGCAGAATAACTCTCCAGAATGTGGGTGGGCCTAACCCAATCAGTTGAAGGCCTGAATAGAAAAAAGATTGTCCTCCCTGGAGGAGAAAGAGGGAATTCTGCCAGCAAAGGGCCTTCAGACTCAAAACTTCACCAACTCTTCCCTACATTTCCAGCCTGCTGGCCTACCCTGCAGATTTTGACTTGCCAGATTCCACAGCTGCATGAGCCAATTTCTTCAAGTAAATCTCTATCTCTCTCTATCTCTATCTCTATTTCTATCCTATCTATCTCTATCTCTATGTCTATCTCAATCTCTCTCTCTCTCTATCTCTCTCTCTATTTCTATCTCTGTCTCTATCTCTATCTCTATTTCTGTATAGATACACACAAGTATCCTACTGTTTCTGTTTCTCTGGAGAACTGTGACCAATGCAGTTTAGTAAGGTAAAATCTTATTTCTTGCTCTTGCAAATACAAATAAAGATGTTTCTGGTTAGCACCGGCCCTTCTACTTAGTTAATTAAGGATCCAAGAAACTTCCATCTTGTGGCTTTAACTAATTCTAGGGTCTTGAAGTTCTCTTCTTGAAGTTCAGGTTAAGATCCCTTGCACCTGATCAGCAGACGTGGAAAGAGAGAATGATCATTCATGGGAGGTTTTTCTGGATTGGACCTAGACCAGCACACATTATTCGGCTCACAGCCCATTAGTCTGAGCTTGGTCATGGGCTCACTCCACTGCCAGGCAGGCTGCCACGGAGGCTGGGAAATGGTGTGTATCCTTGTGCCAAGAAGGAAAAGGAAATGGGCTTTTGTGATCTCATAGGGGTCTCATCGACATGCTCTAAATCTAATTCATAGACTTGTTTAGATTGCCAAGTGGGAAAGTGCTTGAAAAGCAATAAACTCGTATACAAATGTGTGCTATTATTATTATCTCAAATATTCAGATTCTGCAAAAAAGACTGATTTTTCAATTCCTTGGTGAGCTCAGTGTACTGCCTGATATACATAATCAAGAAATATATTTCATGTGGGGCATGCTAATGGACTACTTAAAATAATATTTATTATTCTTACTGATGATAAAATATTGTAGAGAATATGCAAAATAGAGAAAAGCATAAAAAGAAAATCCTAGGCATTCCCGATCTTTGTATACAAAATCTGATCAATTAAAACTCTAAGTTGTAACAACACTCACCCAAACTGGTTTAAGCAGAAGAGAGAATTTGTTGGTTTGTGGAACTGAGCAGGCCAGGGGACTCTCTCTGGCTGTAGGTGGTTTCATCCAGCAGGACTCTGACCCTACTTCTCAGTCAGTGGTCCTCTCAGCTTTGCCTCCTCTTTGCCCTGGCTTTGGCCTCAGCCTAGTTCTCTTGTGAGAGCAGAAATGGCCTGTAGTGGTTCCGATGTCTGTCTCATGGTCCTGAATTCTGTGCCCATCCCTGATCCAGTTGTGGAAGTGGGGATTTGCTCAGGTCAGACAAGACTCACCCCAGGAGCTGAGTGACCCCTGGAGCAACTCTGTCTGAGCACATAGGCTGTGTAGGAAAAGTATGGACACCAGATGAAAGTTGGAGAATTGTTATCAAGAAGAATGTGGGATGGATACTGTAGTCTAAAGCAATAAATGCCTCTACACACCCATAAACACACACATACTAACAGGACTTTAACAGAATCAGTAGTATGTCGTACATACTTTCTTTTATAGCCTGTTTTATTTTTTCCACTTAAGAACACATTATAACCATTTCCCCATGCTGTTAGATATTTTTTATAATGTGGTCGTCAGTGGCTTCAGTTCTTGCATCGTGTGGATCAACCATAATTTATTTAATTTGGATAATTTCCAAAGTTTTTTTTTGTTTTGTTTTTTTTGCGGTACGCGGGCCTCTCACTGTTGTGGCCTATCTCGTTGCGGAGCACAGGCTCCTGACGCGCAGGCTCAGCGGCCATGGCTCACGGGCCTAGCCGTTCCGCGGCATGTGGGATCTTCCCGGACCGGGGCACGAACCCGTGTCCCCTGCATTGGTAGGCGGACTCTCAACCACTGCGCCACCAGGGAAGCCCCAAAGTTTTTTTTTTTTGATATTGCACTGCAACACGCGTCCTTATACATATTTTGTGTACGTCTCTAATGATCATAACAACATTTTAAATAATAATTCTAGCTTTATATTATTAAATTGATTCCATCTACAAATCATTTTTACAGAACATTACTAATTTCATAGCCGGCCATGAGATCTTGAACAAATTTCTTTATCTCTCTGTGCCTCACTTGTAAAAAGTGTTTAATAGTAGCATCAATTTCATAGGTGAGGATTAAATGAGATGATTTGCGTAATATCTGAGTATAGAATATGCTAAGCACTCAGCATTATGTATACATTGTCCCCACTCCCTATAGCAACGGACAGAGTAGGTTTTCAATGACTATTAATTAGGTGACTAAATGAGGTGATATTTGAAATACTTAGCAAGTCTTCATGTCACGTGAATTAAATTTTTCTTGTTTTACCACTTAATTTAATCTGTATATTTAACACCTATTACTATTGTTGTTTGACAGTAACACAATTTCATTACACTAATTTTATAGATGAGAATGATATTGGGCAAAGAGGCAGAACAAGATTACACGTTGAGTTTACGGTCAAGATCTTAAACCTTGAATCCTATACGTATGTAAATAGGCCTTTTTTCCAAGTAGTGGACAAGTCAGTTAGGAGACAGGAAAATTATCTTTTACCTCTGATGTCATTCACTTTCAACCAATTCTTCACACAAATTCATTTTCAAACAATATATTTCACCACTCCACAAAAAGCGACAACTAGCGTAGATTAAAACATAGGCAAACAAAATAGAGAATTAGAGTTTAAAAGGACATGAAACTTGTTTCATAAAAGTTCACTTAATTTTTTAAAATAAAATTAGGTTGCTTCATAAGTAGATAAATTGTGGCATACACAGAATCTAATACTATGTAAAGATGAAAAAGAATGAACTACTTTCACACATGTAACATTAATGAACCTCCCATAACAACACTGAGCAAAAGAAGCCAGACACAAAAGAGAATCTATTCATGGCTATTTATATGAAGTTCAAAAACAGGCTAAAACAGTTACACATATATGTGTATGTATATATAACTGAATCACTTTTCTGTATATCTGAAAATAACACATTATAAATCAACTATACTTCAATAAAAAGTATAGCAACAAGGCAAAGAAATTAGCTTGATAATTCTCCACTGGTGGTTGTGTGCTACACAGTATCCTTGCTTGACCTTGGGCAGCATCAGGCTGAACAATGTGTGTCTGCTTAGAGGATGTGCTCTGCGAGAGCTGTGGAAGTTGAGCCTGTTCCCGGAATGTTGCTGCTGCCACTGCCTTTTGAACGTTCACCCAACAGAGCTGGACTTGTGCAGTATCAGGCTTAGGACAACAGTCATCAGCTACCTCAAAAAGGAGAAAATGGGAACCTAATTTTGGCTTTGATAATAAAGAATGACTATCCAGGAATCACTGCATTAGCAGAGCCTGTATCATGACTTCTCTTCTCTTCCTTAAGATAAAGGAGCAGGTGGTCCATACTTGCCTGGGAGGCACTTTCAGTAACGTTGCTATTCTGTGTGTTCAAAGATGGGTAGTAATATCTATTACCTGTTTAAATACATTCTGAATTGCAGATAGTGCATACCTATAATATGATATTTAAACTTTTTAATGAATTAATTTTAAGTGTAATTGCCATTCTACTTTTGTATGTGAAGTCAAGTTCATAGTACAGCTGTTATTATATGAAAAAATCAGGGAAGATTGCTGAGAAATAATCTTACTTGCCTTTTCCTTCTCTAATCCAGCCATCGAATCTGAGCTAGAAATTTGTGTCTTGTCTTGGAGATGCCAGTTTCCATGTAGGGCTGACCCTGATGGGTGTATTGATAAGTAGCATAAAACAATTTGAAACAAATCTGACTTTTCTTCTGCAAGACATGCTTTCTTTCACTAAGAAATGAAACCTTATTTATATTAATAGCAGCTCATTAAACTTCTTCAGACTGGTGTAAATTTTAAAATGTTCTTTTACATCAGGATGCATGGCATTAATGTGTAAACGTTTGTGTTTTACCCCAATTAGTCTATTTTTAGAAATATTTCTTCAAAATTCATATTTTAGGCTTAGTTCTCATATCATCTGAATATTCAGGAAGAATATACCATGAGTGATATTTCTTTGTTTAATGGATAATCACAAATTGGAATTGTTAGTGAAACTGCTTTATTAAATCTAGTCTCCAATTATTCTTAAAATATACAGGACCAGAGGACTAAAAATATAAATAGCTTTGATTATAGGCCAAATTCTGCATAATTTTGTTATTTTGTAACTTGATATCTTGAAGGGGAAAAATCTTAAGTTCAATGGACTAGACCAAAAGTAATGAGAATGGTATTTTTGTTTTACGAGCATATAAGATTTTAAATGTTTACCCAAGCACTATTTTCTGTCTAAGAAGCCATCTTTAGAAGTTTCTGTAATAATGTGTGTTTGAAATATGTTTGCTGGCCTTTCAGCCTTCTTTTCAAGATTCAGCACTGAATAAATTTTATTTCCAAAAATCAAGTCCTCTCTTTAAGAATAAAGATTTTCTACAGTTAAAAGTACTCAAATAAATGTGCCACTAGCTTTTGAAGCCCAAATATTTGGGACAGTGGCAGCAGTTGTTCAGGGTAGTATCACCTTGGAAGCGGGCAGTGCATACTTGGGTAGAAAACTCTTGATGAGCTTGTGAAAATCTGGCAGGTAACTCTGAAGTCACATGTTCTTAGAATTTATGTGAATTAATTTTTATGCCAAGTTTATTGATTTTAGTAGATTCTTGTCATATGTCTCTAAAATTCTAGGTTTTAGACTTGAAGGGGTCAGCCCTGCACTCACCTTTGTTTCCTTACACAAGTCCTTGTCTGCATTTTTGAAATAATTCCATGTACTTAGAGACAGAGGTGATATTTATTTAATATCTTAGAAAGGAGATTGTGGAGTCAAAAGGCACAGCCAATATGAATAATTAAGCCTGTCACCATGCCCATATAGGTATCAAGTGCTGATAAGATGAATGATATTGGGAATTTGGATGTTGTGCAGCAGTCACATCAATGTCAGGTTTACACAAGTTTGCTGAATTCATGGAAGAAGAGAGGACATATACACCATTTCATTTAGGACTCTTGATTGCAAGTGACAGAGAATTGAGCCTAACCTGGATGAAACTGAGAAGCTGTTTTATTGTCTCATGTAACAAAATTGTCCAGGAATACTGCTTTTTAATCATGGCTGAGTGAAGGTGATCAGGACCTGGTTTCTTTGTATCTATTGGCTTTGCTTTCCTTCTTAGAATTCATGTGGAGTAAAGATGACAGTAGCAGTTCTATCCTACATGCTTCAAAGTTGAAGTCCATCTGGGAAGGATCCTTGTGTATGTCCCCCAAATCCCTGAAAAGGTCACATTGGTTCAGATTAGGTCACATGCCTGTCTCCAGTCACTTTGAGAGGAATGAGATGTGCTAATTGGTTTAGGCCAAACAGGACCTATCCTTGGAACTGGCAGTGGGGTTAATCCTGCCCAAATACGTGGGTTGAGAGTAGAGTTAGGATGTGCCCAAGGTCAGTTTGGAGTATGGAAGCTGGCTGGTGGAAACAACAGATATCCCCCAAGGGCACAAGCAACTATTACATTTCTGCTTTTTCCCAGGTATATGCTAATGCTGTACATACATTACTTTATGTAGCACATAAAGTGCTTTTCTTTTGGTGACTGTGTCTCATTTGCAGGCAGTTCTGGAGCGTGTGTGTGGTGTGTGTGTGTGTGTGTGTGTGTGTGTGTGTGTGTGTGGTATGAGGGAGGAAAGGCTACTCCTTGAGGTGTCCTGGATATGCAGTTCCCAATATTAAGTGATTCTTGATAGTAGTTTCCAATGTAAAAAAATTTGCTTTATAGTGTGATTGTGTGAATTAAAGAAACAAATAAAGCTAAGTAACAACATTTGATGTAGCTGGAACTAGACACTGTCAACTTCTATATCCTGTCCCTTCCCATCAACTTCTCGGTACTGGCAGACACTATTTTGAAGCCATGTATATGTAATATACTGTTGAAATATAAATAGGAATAGCCGTTTTGTAGTCCATCTACAGTCTAGCACAGAGCTGGGCACCAGAGAGGATGGTAATTGTTGTTGGCTAATGTTTCAAAATGTAGATGTAAATTTTTCTGATTCATAAACTAAGTACAAGTCCTCTGACTTCAGGCAGCTGTTTAACAGCCTGAATGGAGCTTGTGGAGGATAAAGAAAAGATGATCTTCTGTGAGGATATGGTCCTTGGTGCTGAGTCAGGCATGGGAGAGGAGAGAGACAACCAGTCACTCAGCAAAGTCCCTCTTCCTCGAGGTAATGACCTTGAACAACCTGCACTACTTTCCACTCCTTTATGATGGGCTCCATAGGACAGTCAGAAGGAGGTGGAAGTGAGGCACTATTATCTCAGTATCTGTAAAGAATTGACCAACAGGATAATTAAATCGTGGCTAAGGGAGTGTTATAATTGTTGGATTAAAAAAAACTGTTCTAGGGCTTCCCTGGTGGCGCAGTGGTTGAGGGTCCGCCTGCCGATGCAGGGGACACGGGTTCCTGCCCCGGTCCGGGAAGATCCCACATGCCGCGGAGCGGCTGGGCCCGTGAGCCATGGCCGCTGAGCCTGCGCGTCCGGAGCCTGTGCTCCGCAAATGGGAGAGGCCACAACAATGAGAGGCCTGCGTACCGCAAAAAACAAACAACAAAAAAAGAAAACTGTTCTATTAAAAACCCATGAGAAAACTTTATGATCATCTTAAAAGTGATATCTGCACTCAGATAAGCTACCTGTTACAGAAATTAGCATAATATTCACATTTCTACAGTTTTAAAAAAAAGTTCCATGGTCTTGAAATTATTCGAATGATGCTCGTGCTGTGGTTGTGCTGTGGTTTCTGTGAAATCAAGCCTCCTCTGCCCCTGGACACACATTCAGTCCAAGAGGTAATCTCTGAGAGGGGTTTTCCTTCAGCGCTATAGACCAGTCAAAATTCACAAAAAGGAAGCTTTAAATTTCCACATTGGGAAGGGAGTTTTTAAAGCTGGCTTTTAGAGTGATGAAACTGCAGCTCGGTATTCTCAATACATTCTCTGTTATCCCCTCCCCTCCCTCCACTCCCTCTGTCTGAGCACTTGCATTTAGAAGCTGGTAGAACTGTTGTCTACATTAACATTGCCTCCTTTCTCCATTGATTTCTGTGGTGAATAGGCTTCCTTGAATTCACGGTCATCTGCATCTTTAGGGTTCCCCTAAGGGATATTGGATTTCCTGCTTGGAGGACGAGTCAGAACCATTAATCAGCCATGAAAATAAACCCTGGCTTATAAACCAAGGGCTTGAAGGAAATCACGGCTAGATTATCGAAAATTAAGCAATAGGTATAGAAGAAATATATTTATTTGTGAATAACGAGTCTTTACACAAGGAATTTGAAGTGGCAAAAGCAAAAAGATTTTTAGTATCTGCATGGATTAGGGGCTCAGAAATTTCTTCAGTGGTAAGTGGAGGCTGCCAGGAGGTGCTCACTTTCCGTCCTCTATGATCAGGGCCACATGGCACAGGGGACAGAACTTCAGGTGGAATGAGTGAGCATGCCCTTGACCTGCTGATCTCCATTTCCACATCTGTAATTAAATAATGTGCTATGTTATTCTAATCTCTACAATACTCTTTTTCAGAGAGTTGTTGTGGGGATTAAATAAGGTAGAATATATCACAAAATAGGAACTCAAAACTGCTAGTTCTTGACTTAGTTTGGGTTTTCACTGAATCGCACAGGGAAACCCTGGGAAGAGGGACAAAGCACTCTTCTCAGAGTTATTGCATCCAAGGGCTGAGGAATCAGGGGTATTGATGCAACAGTCCTGAAAGTGACTGCTTAGGCATGCAAACAGCAGGTGTTGATACCTCCGCATTTCATACATTTGCAGATTACTGGTCGAGGGCAGCATAACATTCTCTATGTTTTCAGTATTCCAGGAGAAAGAGTTCTCAGGGCCAGAGGGCAGATCCCCACAGCTGGAAGGTAGCTGTAGCAGTAGAATTGTGGAGTGACATGGTGGGTTACCGGGTTACCGACACTATCCGCAGCAGAGGTTCATAGGTTTATCCCGAAGAGTGTGAATGGGGTACCTCCCAAACCCACTTTACCAGGGAGATACTTGAAGATGAACACCAGCAAAATGAGGATGTAACCAAGAACAAGAAATCATGGGATGCAGGAACAGCAGAACCAACCCAGGAGAGCAGTGAAGGGGGATTCTGGGATGAGGGCAAAGTGACATGCCAGGGGAGCAGTCAGTCTAGGTGAGAAATGAAGAAGCAAGTGTACTGGGAGGGTGGTTTCTGGGTAAAGTGAAAATGGAGAGAACACCCAATGAAATGGAGAATTAGAAAAATGAAGAAAATGATAGAGACTATTAGTGGCTAGAAAGAAAAATGATGAGGAATTCCAGGAAAGAAATAAGCTGTATGTGAATGCAAATGTAATTATAGTTTACTACCTGAGCCTTCCAATGACTTGAGTTCATAGTCATAGTCAAAGTATAGTTCATAGTCAAAGTTCCAACTTTAAAAATCAACCTACAGGTAATGCAAAAGACCTAATTATGACATCAGAATGCAATGTAAGTATGACCAGCAAAGGTAAGAGTTGAAGAACAAAGGAAAGCTGAAGGGAAGCGTACAAGTATTAATGACGTCTGCCAAAGTAAGGAGTCAAAAGAGATCCATAGATGTTGGAACAAAAAAATGAAGTCTGCAAACATACACACACACACACACACACACACACACACACTCACACACACTCACACACACTCACACACACACTCTCTCTTTTAATTAAAAGTTT
>NW_006791304.1:458903-481505 GCF_000442215.2 Lipotes vexillifer | reverse complement strand
TATATATATTACACACAAAAGAGAGACCAAACGGGGCTTCCCTGGTGGCGCAGTGATTGAGAGTCCGCCTGCCGATACAGGGGACACGGGTTCGTGCCCCGGTCCGCGAAGATCTCACGTGCCGGGGAGCGGCTGGGCCCGTGAGCCATGGACGTTGAGCCTGAGCGTCCGGAGCCTGTGCTCCGCAACGGGAGAGGCCACAACAGTGAGAGGTCTGCGTACTGCAAAAACAAAAACAAAAACAAACAAAAAAATGGAAACCAAACAATAAATTAGGTCTCAGTTGAGTTTTTGTGAAGTAAATGACTTCTGAAAATATTTTTATGACTAGGTTAGTAATTATTTTATTTGATGTGAAAGTATGAAATAGATTCACAAAATTTTAGTCCTATAGAATCTTAGAGATGTAGTCCAGCCTTCTTACTTTGTAGCTATAGCAACCAAGATCCAGAGAGTTGAACTAACCCATGCAAATTTGCATAACCAACTAGTTGTGGAAAAGACAAGCCTGGGGCTCAGGTCCTGTCTGAAATTCCTCTGTTCTTTCCCTCCCCTGCTGTAGAGCTAGGATCTTGGATGAAGAGCTATTAGGATGTTTAGCAATAAGAAATGACAAAAGCCACTGTGGGAGACATTATCAGCCCCCACCGATATCTTGTTCTTCTCCAGAAACAAGACACTTCTCAGCTCTCTTGCAGTTAAGCAGGGTCATTGTGACTAGTGCTTCCACTGGGAGGAAGGATTTAATTGCTGGTGAACTGTTTCTCTCTCTTCCACTTTCCTTGCCAGTGACCAAGGAGGAGTTATTTTCATCTGGTATCGTTACGCCCTTGTCAGTCTGGCTAAGTGACTACAAAGAGCAGACCCTGCTGTTGAAATACGTTGGATGTGTAATATGAACAAGAAATAAACCTTGTGTCACAGAGATTTCCGGGTTGTTTGTTATCATGGCATAGACTTTCCTTTCCTAATACAGATATCAATACTCTTTTCACTGAAATTGATTTATAATAGTCCACAAAACTGAAATCTGCCTTGAAACAATTCTACAGTATAATGGTGTAGGACATATATGAACAAGGCAAAAATTACACCTATTTTACTTTAAAGTATTTGACATAGAACATTCCTTTCTAGATGCAAAAGATATGCAAAAGATGCATATTTTTCCAATGGTTTCCATTAAATTACTATATAATCTCTAAAATGGATTTCTTGCCCTAGATCTTCATTTTAAACTAATTTTAAATTTTTGTATGTTTTAATTTAAAATAACTTTCCTTAATATGCATATTGCCGATGTCATTTTATTATCCAATAATGCATTTATAATTTTCTATTTTTACCACAACATTGATAACTAAAAAATGCTAAAGAAAAATAAAAATGAGTTTACATCTACTGCTTTTATGAGGAGTATATTTGTTACTTAGTACTTTAAAATGTCTAGAAAAACACTAACAGTGTAACATTTATAGTTCTACATTCTTAATTTATGTGTACCACATCTTTTGTACATTACCAGAATTTATAAATTTTAGAATTTCCCATTTTTTTTCCCATCCTGAGGGACCTTACCCCAGTCATGGATTGATGCACTTTTCTCACTATTTTCTCCCACCCGCTCCCCATATATCTCTTGCCATTGTCCTTAGTTTCCTCTTCAGCTTTGTCCTTAGCTATGTCCCTACTCTTATTTATCACTCTTCGGTGAATTCTTCTGCCTCATACTTTCTCTCTCTCCATGTTGCTGCATTGTCCTTTGCCTCAGCTACTTTGAGGTATATCCAACCTGAATCTCCAGATTCGAAGGCAAGTTTCCACCTCTGCTCAGATAACTTCAGTCTGGCAGGCTGAATCTAAGCATAGAAATTCAGGCATATAAGAAATATAACTCTTTAGCTGTCTTCATTCCCGAACTTAATTTCTACTTTTAAGTTCTCATTTCCTAGGTGGCAGAGCCATGTGATGTCATTCATTTTCTTGATTACCCATCTCTTTTTCTGAAGTACCCTGTCCCTTTTGTTTCCAGTTGTTAACTGTAGGTATCTCTTAGGGCTCTTTCTGGCTCTTTGATCTTATTCCTGTAGGAGACAACCCCTGGTTTTACATCTTCAAGGCTAAATCTTTCTCTTGAGCCCCTGATCTGCATTTCCAACTCTCTACTGAGCATCTTGGATGGCCTGCCAACAGCTCACCTTCAAGATATCCCAAATTGCAGTCAAGACATTTTCCAGGTCAACTTCCGGCCCAGTTGACTCTCCATTGAACTGGATCACCGTGGTAGCCATGTCATAGAGTTGTTTGGTTAGAAGGAAGTAAGATGATGACTTTAAGCAACTCAGCATGGTGCCCAACCATTGTTTGTGCTCTATAAATGTTTGCTAATACTGTTATTATGTAAACGAGTTGAGGGGATCCTAAACACCTAGATTTGTCAGGTTAAAATTTGTTCCTTATCTTTATCTTTCATGATGATTCTTCAAAAAACAATGGCTAATAATAGAAATTATTATTATTCAAAATGGAATGATGCTATTTTAGAGAAGAAAAAAGAAAGAAAAGAATATTTAGGCTGAAACACAAACTACAACAAGTACACACAATTTTTCTAAAGTTCACTGCAAAAAATTCAGATCTCTGCCTTAAGCTAGGCGGATTTTGTTGATTGATATACTAGATGAAAGGTAAAAAAATAAATCAGTCAGTCATCAAGGCATTCATGAGTATCTGAAAGTGTAGAAGGAAAAACGGATTTCTTTAGGTAGCATCAGTGATTCATTGACAATTAAAACTAGTTAATATCCTGGGACTAAATGAAAGTAGAATATAAATAAGGAAATACTAAAAAAATTTTGTTAAGATGATTTTGGAAATAACATAAAGATCTCAAAATGTTTAGAAAAATACTGGTTCCCAAATGATGGCATCTATTTGGTTGCCTGTTCTAAATAGCAAATCTATCTATCTATCTATCATCTATCTATCTATCTATTTTAAATTGGAAGTTTAAAGGCTAAGTGGTATTGAATTTAGTCAGCATAATGATTACAATTAGTTACTTCTTCTAGCCTTGGCAGTTCAATACATTTTGGTAAAAAAATCCAAAACCACCCCTTCAGTCACTGTATAGAAGATTAAATCCAGCATAGGGTAAAATTACTAACATTAATTTTTAAAATAAAAATTTTAAAATAAAAATTAGAAAGAGGGAAAGCTGAGATTTGAATCTTTTTTTTTAACATCTTTATTGAAGTATAATTGCTTTACAATGGTGTGTTAGTTTCTGCTGTATGACAAAGTGAATCAGCTATACATATACATACGTCCCCATATGAGATTTGAATCTTGATCTTAAGTTTGCAGAGTGCAGAGAGTGTTCTCCAACGCTACCATCAAGGTCTGTCTTCTCAGTCAATTTTATTTATGTAGAATCTTTCATCAAAATATCACAAAGAGCTGTCTAACCTGCTATAAAGAAACATAAAGCAAAAAGAAAATGAAATGCTCAAACAGTAAAATTATATATTAGAGGCCCATTTAAAGCAGAGCATTTTAATATGAGAGAAAAGTCGTGGCTGGAGTATACAGAACATAAGTTATGATGGGAAGCTATTTTATAATTTGGTGAAAAAGGCCCACTTCTAATAGTGGAGAGCCTATTATAAGGAACGATGACTTGCATACCAGTGCTGTAATGCAGGGGGTGAGGAGCATAATAACGTGAAGTGGAATTGACAAAGCCTGGAGGCACTCTTCTCGCTGCTCCAGCAAGGAAAAAAAAAAAAAATTTATTCCATAAATGGGCATTGTGCCCAAGTCTCACGCTCTTTAGCATGTCTATTGCAGATTTCCAGCGTGCCTTTCTCAGAAGGCTCTATGCTAAAGTCCCACAGTACATATATACTATACATATCATACTTATGATATATATCCACCACACAGGGGTCTCCAGGAAGCCAGGGTGATCCTTCAATCTCTGTTGTCCTCTTTACTTGCTTCTACAGCACAGATTAATTCAGTGTTCCCCAAGTCTCAGGATTTCCAATTTATGGTAGGAAAATATTCATTTTAATGTCCCCTAGCATGGAGAAAATATAAGAAACTTGTAATACTCTTGCTTTAACAAAACCCAACAGAAATACTTTTTTTTTTTTTTTTTTTTTTTGTCCCAATTGCTCCAGTTTTTTTTTTTTTTTTTTTAAATAATACACAATGTATTTATTTATTTATTTATTTATGGCTGTGTTGGGTCTTCATTTCTGTGCATGAGCTTTCTCTAGTTGTGGCAAGTGGGGGTCACTCTTCATCACGGTGCGCAGGCCTCTCACTATCGCGGCCTCTGTTGTTGCGGAGCACAGGCTCCAGATGCGCAGGCTCAGTAATTGTGGCTCACGGGCCCAGTTGCTCCATGGCATGTGCGATCTTCCCAGACCAGGGCTCGAACCTGTGTCGTCTGCATTGGCAGGCAGATTCTCAACCACTGCGCCACCAGGGAAGCCCAACAGAAATACTTTTAAGCTTGCTTATCTAGAGAAGCTCAAGAAATTTGAGCCATCAGTCTTTTGTTTTATTGGCATTAAAATGAATATCAAGAAAATGTTCTTTGGCATAAAGTTTATAACATTATGCATAAAGCCTACATTCTGATTTTTAGAATTTCAGGTATCTCTAAGTTTCCAGTCTCCTTTTGTTCAAACCTGACTCTTTAGATAATTTATCTTATGGCTTGAAGATTATGCCTGACTACTTGTGGTAAGAAAATTTACACAAAGTGTTATATTCATACCTGTGTTAACACTAAACTTCTTGTTCAAAGTGATGTACACTCTGCATGCACTATATGTTCAGTGAAAATGATAATGGTAGTAGATATAGAATTTTAGCCTTTTCTTCATTTATGACCTAAGGAATACGTGGTTTACTGTTTGTGTGCTTCCCAGAAATTAACAATTGCCAAGTTATGGACTAATATGTATGCAAAGGAAGAAGAAAGAGGCGGAGAAAAGAAGGAAGCAACATGGGCATTGGATCATTTCTACCACATGGGACGTTTCCTCTGGATTAGTGACATTTTAACTAAGACCCGAAAGAAGAAAGGAGCTATCCGTGTAAAGAAGGGAAAAATGAACTCTTTGAGCAAGAACTGGATGTGCAAAGGAAGGAGAACAGATTCAAATGGTTGAGGAACTGAACAAAAGTCCAGTGAACCTGAATGCGATCAACCCTGGGGAGAGTTTGATAAAAATGAGGATTCAGAGGCCACGTATCAGCCAGTGGTTGCAAAAGGAAGGCATGATGGCTATCCTAAGCAGAAAGGAATTGATTCTAATGAATGTAGTAGAGAGTAATCTGCATCCGCAATTGATGGGAAACGCGGAGAAATAGACTTGGAAAATGAGCAGGAACGAAGGAAGGGTAAAAGGAGAAGCTATCTCTTTAGGTGATGTTGGTGTTTGTGCCTCCACTGTTAATGCTGCTAATTGATGTCAGTGAGGAAGATTTTCTCACCTCCCTCTTTAGCTTTGTGGCCTTCTCTCAGGGTTGAGAATCCCACCTGGAAGGGCCCATCTGGCCAAACATAGGTCATGGCTGTGTGCCCTCGCTGGCTGAGGATGGAGAAGGAATGCTTGGACCCTTGACTTCAGGAAGACTCAAAAAATGGGGAAGGCTTCCCTGGTGGCGCAGTGGCTGAGAGTCCGCCTGCCGATGCAGGGGACAGGGTTCGTGCCCCGGTCCGCGATGATCCCACGTGCCGCGGAGCGGCTAGGCCCGTGAGCCATGGCCACTGAGCCTGGGCGTCCAGAGCCTGTGCTCCGCAACGGGAGAGGCCAGAACAGTGAGAGGCCCGCGTACCGGAAAAAAAAAAAAAAAAAAAATGGGCATCTCCCTCCACGTAGGAAGGGGATTTAGTTGCTGGATAGTCAAATGGCCACCAACCCATAGTAAGGGATTTAGGTTTTATTTAGGTGCAGTGGGAGGCCAAGAACACTTTTTGGCAGGGAGGCAGCATAGTTCTATGTTTTATATTAAGATCTCTTCAGTTGCTGTTCTAGACCGTGTACTGTAACCTTTGACAGAAATAGGAAAAATATCAACCCAGATAATTGAAACATAATGTCTATAAGAGGATAATCCCTTCTTTCATATGGCAACTAGACTTTAAAACTTGATCAACTATGGTATAAATGCTTTCAATATTTTTGCTGTTAAGTTTTAACTGCCTCTAGCTTCTCATCCTTCAAAGTCGGGAATGAGGAGGGTTTAGTTCCTACCTCCATTTTGACTCTGGAGGACTAAAGCAGGAGATCAAAGAACAAAACAGGGACTATATAAAGCACTGAAGCCCGAACGGAAAACTTGGTAAGGTTTCAGTAAAACTCAGAAATGAAACTGGACAGAATGTTTTTTCTTTTTTAAACAAAGAATCCAAGGCACAAACAAAGCATTTGGCCCTGTGACACTGGAATGTTAAAAATTGCTATTCTTTTCATTGTGACTTCTGTGAAAGCAATTTTGGAAAAATAGGAATAATTTAAAATACCATTTTCTTTCTAGAGTCATAGATTTTCAAATCACCAGCAGACGTGATACAAATTCTTAGCGGACGTCTAAAAGAAAGGAAAATTTCAGTCCAGAAAGGGCGAAAACTTGCTGCCTGTTGGTTTCTCAAAGCGAACAATAAAGAAATCATTTGGAAGGGGAAAAGTTTCCAGTTTTCTCTGGCAGTCAGTGTCATAGTAATAAAATTCACATAGCTAATATATTTTAAAAGCACTGAGTTAGTAACCCTGACATAATCTAATGAATTTGCTAAGTGATTAATAATTCATAAAACAGTCTTTTGTAACAAAAAATGAAAATTTCCCTGAATTTACACTTCAGATAAAAATACATGGGAGGCACTTAGCAATTTACACTTCAGATAAAAATACATGGGAGTGCCTTTCTGGCAAGAGTGCCAGAAAGGCAAATCGAGTTATAGGGTGACATGTAGCTCATCTTGCCACCCGCCCCTCCACACACCCCGGATTCAGACAACAAATTAGAGCTATTTATTTGATCAGCTTGTCAATTGCCTTTCAGACTACAGTTTTTAGAACCAATTTAGGAAGACGAAAGAAAGGAAAGACAAAATATTTGTTGAAAGTCTTCTTGGTGCCAGGCAGTGTACTTGGTGTTTTATACATATTTTAAAAATTTAATTCTCATGATAACCTTCCAGGTAGTAATTACTGTTTGATAGGTGAGGAAATTAAGAGTTCAGAGAAGTTAAGGAGTTCTACAATCTCACAGAGCTAGTATGTATGCAGAGCTGAGATTCAAAACTATGTTTGACTAACTTCCCTATTCATGTCCTTTCTGCTGTGCCAGGCAACCTCCCAGAATTTAAAAAATTTAACTGCTGTAATTTAAGGCTAGGATATGTGCTTGTGTTAGATCAAACCATATGAAATTCTTTTTTTAAAAAAATTGTTTGGCTGCACTGTGCAGCATGCGAGATCTTAGTTCCCTGTTCCTGACCAAGGATCGAACCCACACCCCCTGCAGTGGAAGTGCAGAGTCTTAACCACTTGACTGCCAGGGAAGTCCCAAACCTTATGAAACTCTAACATTAGATTGTTTTGACCTATAAAAATGGTAGTTTATATGTTTTCATTGAAATTATAAAAATCTGTAAATAATGGTATATACTCCACTGTAACTATTGGTGAAATTAATTTTGCCTTCAATGGCTATCTGATGATAACTTGATATTCATGCAAACAATAATAGCACGTAAATTCTAAAAATATTAGAATGCTTTTGTGCAAATGAGAGTGGAAAAAGATAAAAAGTCAAAGAAAAACAAAAATTTTTAAAAACTAAAGAGATAAAGCAGATAAATTAAATCTCTCTGATTTGCCCATGGTAACACAGCATTATCAAGCATTAAGTGTACTTGTATGAAATTGGTAACTAAATCGCACTCAGATATAAAACATCAAACCCATTAAGTTATTAAAATGATTATTTTAAACACATTTTTCTGGAATTACAAAGGCTGAAAACAAAAAGTATTAGATACATTTTTTAAGGTGGAAATGATAGAAATTTCTAATATAAAAGTACTAAATGATAAACTGGTAAAATACATTAACTTTTCTGATCATGCGCATTAACTATGACAGCTTTGACTAAATCATTCATCGTAATAGGAAAGCACTGTATAAAAATTTATGGACAGCCCAAAATTTAAAATGAATATTTTCATACATATTAAAAACTTTGAACTAATGAACTATATGAGTTTTGGGTATTAGATTAAAAATTAGCATAATGGAGAAGAAATGGTTTGATTTGTGTATAAACTAACTCCCTAGTTGATTCAAAGGTACATTCTTTGATTGTAAATCTCAGTGACTCTAGGTGGGAAATATTGATACATCTTTCACTGGGCATTCAATTTTGGAAGAGCTCATTGCAGATAATTATATTAATTATTTAAAGAATTAATGTATCAAAGATTTATTCAAAACCTACTACATGTCATCAGGGATCCAGAGATAATTAAAGCATCTCAAGGAAGTATCTAAGTCCTCAATCAAGAAAATGGGGATCCGCTTGTTCTTTGAAGGACACTGGGTTTACAGTTTAGTGAGGAAAGCAGAGAAACTATTAGAGGCATTTTCCTGGCACATAGTAAGAGCTCCGGAAACGATGGCTCTTTTTATTATTATATTAATCATTTGTAATATAAGGAAAAATCCCTTTTGGTGTTTGGACTCCAGCAAGAGTCTCAACATCACCTTCTCCCAGGTGAAGTCCCATTACGACCAGGAGAAACTAACACTTAAATTGTAAAGTGTAAAAAACAAAGCACTGTGACTGTTGTTTTTAGCAAAAGAAGTTTTTGTGTAGTGGACTTGAGGCAGTAAGTAGTACATTAATCACTTATTTTGTTGTGGGAGGACCTGTTGAGGGGCTAATTTAAGGAGACCTGAAACAACTCAGAGCTTGACTTTGAACCAGTGCTGGAGTGAATCTTGAATATCTGGTACAATTCTTTATTTTGTTATATAAGACTAATCTTAACATGGCTGTCTTCAAGCCCACAACTATGCACACAATTTGTGTATATACTTTTCTTTTTTGTAGTGTTTCACATCTGGGTAGCTAGGGAGCCACTGCCTGAATTTGTCCCCTCCATGAATGACTTTGGGAACCAGTCAGGACCGGGGAATGTGGAGGACACGGCTTTGAATGTGAGCAGGGAGGTGACGGTTAGCGCACAGTTTCGAAGGTTGGGAGAGTTGGACTGGTCCAATCGCAGTAGGGTGAGAATAGAGTGTTCCCATGAGAATCACAGCCAGGCTTGGGGTGGGGATGCATATTTCCCTGGGGATGGAAACATGTGCCCCCAGTGAGTCTCCATCTTTGTCAGACACTGTCCGTGAGTCTCAGTTCAGGAACCCCTGGCAGGAAGTTTCAGGTTAGTGATTAAGAAATTCTGGCATCCTCTATCTTCTCTCTTCTGGTGTGATCCTCTGCTCTGTGAAAGATTTCTCAGCAACCTGGGTCAGAAGTCAATGGCCTTAATGTGGCGGAAAATTGCGTGAGGATATCCTTGCTTGCTCTGTTTCAACTTCAGTGGAGTAAGAGCTCCTTTTTTTGGATCACATTTCCTCTAGGAACCTTTGAGGGAGTGCTTTCCTGCTTTGTCACATCACAGCACATAGAATAATGACAATATCTGTACAAACATTTTTGGTGAAGTATTGAGGCTGCTCTAGCAGGGGGTGCCTGAAGGTTTAGCCCAGCCTCTCTGAGGACCGAGGGGGTGTGTCTCCTCTGTATATCCATTTATAGCTCAGAGGCTTGTTTTAGGGGAATGACATCTACTACACAGTGGACAATACTGTACCCTAGCTTGGAATTATGATGGCAAATATTTACTGTGTGCTAAACCCTGTTCTATGCACTCCACTTGTATTAATTCATTTAATGCTTACACAACACGTGAGGTAGATATAAGTGTTATTCCCATAATATCTGTGAGGAAACTGAGGCATGTGAAGACTAAGCAATTGACCAAAGGTCGCATAGACCTATCATAGTAAGTGACAGACCCTGCGCAGCTGGCTCTGGAATTGTACTCTTAACCACTACATTATGTTGCCAGAGGGAAGCAGTTGCAAGAGTGGTGAACTGTGGCAATCATCTAAATAATATGGGCACCAAGCCTTTTGGGTCCCTAAGGCTTTAAGAAGATTCTTGGCAGCAGAAAAATCCTGCCAAAAGCAGGCATCGGACCAAGGCCAGGGTTGGGATCTGCAGAAATTATGACAGACTTTCAGCAGTAGGACTATGAAAATTGAATCCCTTGATTTTTGAGCATAAAACCAGTAACCTTCAGGAAGAGGCAGGATTTGGTGCAGAACTCTTTTATACAATGGTGTCTATCTCTAGATAGGAAGGGGTCCACAGGTAATTGGGAGATTCAGACCCAGAAAGAGACAGGGTCAGGGAGGTCCTTGACAATAGAGATGGTTCTACTGCTGGCCTGGCAGAATGGAGGCAACTTAAGTCCCACTTGACAGCCCAACAGATGGCTGAAGAGAAGGTGCGGCAGGAACCCTCAGTGAGGGGTGGGGCTGGGATTTGGGAGGTGGAGTAATTATGTTGAGTCCTGGGGGCACTCCCCAGGACTGTGCGCAACTGCAGCTCAGCCTCAGAGGGCCAGGCCGGACTTGGTTTAGTGACTCCCTTTTCGTTCAATTTCCTATGGCAGAAACAATCAGCCTGGAAATCTAAGGCTTCCCTACCTCCTTTCCAACCCAGAAATCATCCAGCTAGAAGACCCCATTGCTCCATGCTGATGAGGATAAGGAAAGGAGAGGGAAGACGGCTTACGGTTGATAAGAGATAACATCAATAGCTGATAACCCAAAGTGAGTTAATTAGTGTCTAAATTGCTTCCACCTTAAATTAGCCCTGAGGTTTTGCTCAGGAACATTTTCCCTTGAGGGTCGTGAGGTGATTGTGGGAGAGACTAAACTAAAATATGATCACTGAAGACTTCTTTCTCCTGGGCACACAACTAGATTTAAGCTTCCTTTCATTAGGTGTGGTCACGTGACTTGAGAGCTGGTCAAAGGGATGTGAAAGGGAGTGGGGTGCGCCCCTTCCAAGCCAGGCCCTTAAACACTGCCCTCACATCCTCCTTGCTCCCTGCTCTCTCTCTTCCTTAATCTGGAGCTGAGATCCAACTGAGGGCCAGGGGATGGCAGAGTCAGAAGATGGAAGGTACCTCTGTGTTGAATTACCACAAAGAAGAAATCCTTCCCACTGATCAGAACACCCAGTTGAACTCTGTGAGGGCAAGAAATGAAGTTTTCATTTATTAAACCACTAAGATGTCAGTGTTTGCCTGTTACAGCTGCTAACACAGTCTAATTAGGTGTCGCTAATAATGGAAGCAACCGACCTATAAATAGTAATTCTATGGCCAAAACCACTTTACGTATGTTAACTCAGTTAACCCAAATAGAAACATATGAAGTAGGTACTCTTATTATCCCCACTTAAGAGATGAGTCACAGTGAATTAACTTGCTCAAGGTCACACACAGAGGTAGTTTGGACTTTTGAACCTCAGCAGTATAGGTCCGGAGACTATACTCTACTGTGTTTTAGCATCTGAAGGGTTCCCTCTGCTGTAAGGTTCTTTTAGAAGACAAAGTATATTCCCTTTAATCAAATGAATGTGGTAAGATTTTTGGCACACGTGTGAGTTTCCTGATTGCCATGGGTCTCTGAGGCCTGAACACAGATAAAAGAAAGGAGGAACTGGCCCGGGGAAGGGGAGAGGAGGGTCATGGGATGGTTAAGAGGAGAAATGAACTGTGGTCTGAGCTTCTGGAGCTCAGAGCTAGGGTTATGGGACAGATGGGCTGAATAAGCTGTGTCCAGTACCCCAAAGAAACTCAACTGGAAACTGAAGGAAAGAGACTCTTGGACTTACAGGGTCACTGTAGTCCCAAGAAAGCTGATCCTTCAGAGTCTGTCCCCTACAGAGAAGAGCAAGGTGCAGAGAGGAGGGAGGGTGGAGGTGGGGAATTCATTTTATCCAGCTGCTCTGTGCCCCTACTGATTCCTGACTTTAAAAGTGCTGCATGTGTGTCAGTCCTGGTGTGAGGTGACATAAGACCCCAGCTCACAAGTACCATTTCTGCAAAACCTAAGGGGAGAAGAGAGTTTGTCCTTCTGCTTTCCTTTCTGGCAGCCTTCAGGCAGATTGTGACATCACCAATCCTGCCAGTATTGGTGCCTGGTTCCAAGAGGACGATATGCAGCTGTTGCTACTGAGGAATGAGCGCTTTGGAGGAGCTTCCCAGGACAACCACCAATGATTGAAAGTGGAAGTTCTGCTCTTGGCTCTGTTCCATCAGAACCAGCTTGCTGGACGCAGAGGAATTCACAGAGGTTTTGACGAGGGGTATCTGGATGTTCCTAAGTGGGTTGTTGGAAAGGCTCACTTCTCCCCTTAACATTAAAAAAAAAAGACGATTCATTCTTGTAGTGGTCCAGATACAGGCTCTGCAAAAGTAAAGATAGAAAATTTCACTTTGTTCCTTTTGATGTCTATGCCTGGAATAACTTTACTGTATTTATTAGTCAGCTTATATTGAGAACCCCTTATTGAGGTGCTACTAGCTCAGTAGAACTTGGGTAGATGCTGTCAGTTGAGGGGAGTGGTGACTAGAAAAAAACCAACACTGGATCTATTACTATGAATTTGGTGAGGAAGACATGTACACAACTCATAAAATGAAATGAATAACAAGAAAACGAGGGCAGGGAAAATGCTGAGTGGAGCTAAGTATTAAAATACTCACTCTTTGGTTGTTCAAAACTGATATTTAGGGTGTTTATGCATGGGGAGGGGTTGGGGAAAATAGGGATGGGGTTGGTGTGATGAGTCATATTTAAACCCTACCCAGCAGCAATCAATGGGTCTAGTAACCTGGTACCAAGTAAATTGAGTTAACTCTGCCAAATCCATTTCCTGTGGGAAGTTCCTGTGCAGGTTATTGTATCAATCCTTGAAATAAGGAATTTTCACTTCCCTCAGATTGTGTGGGTGGAGTTCTGTGATTGACAGCAAGCTTCATGTGTGGACACTCTGTTTTAGGAAGGAACACTGGGGAAGATGTATACTTTTTGACAGTTCAAGGAGGTCTCTGTGTGACTTATTGCTGAGCGCTCAATGGCTGCTACATTTGTTTACATCCCTCCCTGCATTGCCAGTGTCAAATTCATTGTTCATAAAGCTCTTTGGGATAATTTGTATATGAAGGATTCCATAAAAACCAGTGTTCATTCTTTTTTGTATTATGCCTTTGGAGCCTGACACATAAGGGTGCTTTGATATGCAGCATGCAGGAAATTAAGCACTCAACGCCTATTAACGCCTCTAGGAACAGGACTCCTGGTGGTCTGTCCAGGGGCAGTGGAAGGGGCTCACAGGTAAGCAAGTAAATTGAAACAAAGGGCAGAACTCAGATATTTACTCAGCTGTTGAAAGTTTTATGTGCAACCAGGCTACAAATAATGTGAATTATTTTACTGAGAGTTTGCTGAAGAAATGGAGCTTAAACTACCCCTTCATTTTATTTGCTGTGTTGTGTGTATATTGTGTGTGTGTGTTCGTGTGTATATGTATCGATAATAAAATGTCTATTATCAGCATCTTGCTATCTGGAAATTTCCATTAATTGACACAATTGTGGTTCATTGAGGAAATGATGCTCTTCATCTGTTTCATAAGCCTGAGACAATGCAAAATCCTTAAACAGCATCTTGTTGAGGCTTGATATTTATTGCTTTTGAATTCCTTGAGCAGAGGTAATTTCTGTGACATGTGTGGTGACTTCTAAACAAAGTATAAGGGCCTCCCTGGTGGCGCAGTGGTTGGGAGTCCGCCTGCCGGTGCAGGGGATGCGGGTTCGTGCCCCGGTCTGGGAGGATCCCACGTGCCGCGTAGCGGCTAGGCCCGTGAGCCGCGTAGCGGCTGGGCCCGTGAGCCGTGGCCGCTGAGCTTGCGTGTCCGGCAACGGGAGGGGCCACGACAGTGGGAGGCCCACATATCGCAAAAAAAAATATATATATATATATAATAACTGAAATAAAAACTCACTGGATGGGCTCAATGCAGCATGGAGATAAGAGTCAGTGAACTTAAAGATGAAACCATACAAGGGGAGCCACCAAAATCAAAAAAAAAAAAAAAAAAAAAAAAAAAAAAAAAAGAAATAAACAAAGTATAAGATTGTTCAAAAATATTCCACATTTAGATCATGTTGAATGAAAGAGTTTATACTAGAAGGCACACAAACACATATCTCATGATAAAAGCACATAAATAGCTCATGTTCTTTAAAGATATTCAGACTAATAAATTGTTCTCTCCTTTATATATGTAATGTTACATATTGTATAATATTTTATATAATATGACCTATATTATATATACATATATATATATATATACACACACACACACATATATGACAGATTTGTGGCTCATTTGTGACACAGCAGATCAAAAGGGTGTTGGATGAAGCTTGCAAAATGATGGTAGGTCTTTCTTACTCGTAATCTAATTGTTAGAAAATTCTTTGGTTTTAATAAAAATGATAGTACAGCACCCAGGTGGTGTCAATACACTGTGGATAGAAATCAAGAATGATTTAAAGTTCTCACGTACCTGTTGTGATCCCACAAAAGTTCTTCCAGGCACATGGTACCCACAGTGGTGGATGCTGAAGTGTGTGTACAGTGAGAGGTTTCCTTCACTCAGTGATTTTAAGGTAATAGATGCTGATTTTCTCATGATGACCTTGGGAAATGCTATTAAACTTATATAACCCCAAAGTTCGCAGACTTCATCAGCATGTGGGTTCAAATAAGGTCACTTATTATTGATGCTATAATCACAGTACTTGTGTGACTTTGGGCAGTCACTTAACCTTTTAAAAGTCTGTTAGCTCATTTGTAAAAGGAAGATAATAATAGGAGCACCATCATTTTGTCTGTGGATTAAAGAAGATGATCCATGTGAAGACTTTAACAGAGTACCCAGCGCATAGGGACTTAAAAATAATGTTACTAATAAAGATATTATTCTATTTATTGGTAGGTTTACACTCTATTTTTTAAAGGGCATTTAAAGCGATAAAATAAAAATCCAAAGTAAAGCAGGGACTATATATTAATTTTATTTCCAGTGAAATTTCTTCAGAGCAAAATATTTGAAAAGAAAACCACAATCATTGTAAGAGCAAGACTTGTCAGTATTTCAGAAATTCAATTCAAATACATCTTAAAAAGTTGAATCTTAAAAGGTGAACCATTTAATGCATGTTTAAAAAGTCAGTCAGTTTCTACATTTTGAAGATAGATTCCATTTCATAGTTCTTCCTTGGCTGCAACACAACTAAAAATATAGAATTTTCATTTCTTCTATCAGACTGAATTGCTATCATATTTTCATAAGCCATTCACTCTGGAAGAATGCTTCATTATGGAAAAGACAAGTGCTGGGAAAAACTCAGCAAGACCTAACAGATTATTCTTTGAAATTTAGCACTTGATAAGGGTGTTAACTCGACATGTAATTCCACTTAGTAAAGGGATCATTGAACAGCATAGATGCTATGATTAAACTGCAATTACACACTATAATTATTTTGCAAAGGAAAGGTACATATAACAAATAAAGGAAATATTTAAACATAGGCATAGAGAAAAAGAAAAATCCATTATTTAGGATGAGAAAGGGTAAATATGTGTGCAAATCAATGGAAATAAAAGCAGTTTGGAACTGTTTACATTGAAATAATTGGAAGAACAGAAAGCATTAGTTATGACTCACCAATCACAGCAAAGATCTCTTAGACAAGATATTTTATCATGCAAGAAAAATTGAGGAAAAGGAAGGGATAAATATTTTTTGATTTAATAAATCAATGAAAGCCGAGTGAATTGAAGAGTTTAGAGACCTTTAGAAAGAGGGAAGAGGGGAGGGGCCAGACAGGGGTTGGGGATTACGAGGTGTAAACTACCAATGTATAAAATAAATAAACTACCGAGGATATGGATTAAATGCTCCAACCAAAAGACATAGACTGGGTGAATGGATACAAAAACAGGACCCATATATATGCTGTCTACAAGAGGCCCACTTCAGACTTAGGGACATATACAGACTGAAAGTGAGGGGATGGAAAAAGATAGTCCATGCAAATGGAAATCAAAAGAAAGCTGCAGTAGCAATTCTCATATCAGACAAAATACACTTTAAAATAAAGACTATTACAAGAGACAACGAAGGACACTACATAATGATCAAGGGATGAATCCAAGAAGAAGATATAACAATTGTAAATATTTATGCACCCAACATAGGAGCACTTCAATGCATAAGGAAAATGCTAACAGCCATAAAAGGGAAATCAACAATAACACAATCATAGTAATGGACTTTAACACCCCACTTTCACCAATGGATGGATCATCCAAAATGAAAATAAATAAGGAAAAACAAGCTTTAAATAACACATTAAACAAGAGGGAGTTAGTTGATATTAATAAGACATTCCATCCAAAAACAACAGAATACACTTTCTTCTCAAGTGCTCATGGAACATTCTTTATGATAGATCATATCTTGGGTCACAAATCAAGACTTGGTAAAATTAAGAAAATTGAAACAGTATCAAGTATCATTTCTGACCACAGCACTATGAGACTAGATATCAATTACACGAAAAAAATCTGTAAAAAATACAAACACGTGGAGACAAAACAATGCACTACTAAATAACCAAGAGATCACTGAAGAAATCAAAGAGGAAATCATAAGATACCTAGAAACACATGACAATGAAAACACGACGACGCAAAACCTATAGGATGCAGCAAAAGAAGTTTTAAGAGGGAAGTTTATAGCAATACAATCTTACCTCAAGAAACAAGAAACACCTCAAATAAACAACCTAACCTTACACCTAAAGCAATTAGAGAAAGAACAAAAACACCCCAGATTTGGCAGAAGGAAAGAAATCAAAGGTCAGATCAGAAATAAATGAAAAAGAAATGAAGGAAACAATAGCAAAGATCAATAAAACTAAAAGCTGGTTCTTTGAGAAGCTAAACAAAATTGATAAACCATTGGCCAGCCTCATCAAGAAAAGAAGGGAGAAGACTCAAATCAATAGAATTAGAAATGAAAAAGGAGAAGCAACAACTGACACTGCAGAAATACAAAGGATCATGAGGGATTACTACAAGCAACTCTGTGCCAATAAAATGGACAATCTGGAAGAAATGGACAAATTTGTAGAAATGCACAACCTGCCGAGACTGAATCAGGAAGAAATAGAAAATATGAACAGACAAATCACAAGCACTGAAATTGAAACTGTGACTAAAAGTCTTCCAACAAACAAAAGCCCAGGACCAGACGGCTTCACAGGCGAATTCTATCAAACATTTAGAGAAGAGCTAACACCTATCTTTCTCAAACTCTTCCAAAATATAGCAGAGGGAGGAACACTCCCAAACTCATTCTGCAAGGCCACCATCACCCTGATACCAAAACCAGACAAAGAGGTCACAAAGAAAGAAAACTACAGGCCAATAACACTGATGAACATAGATGCAAAAATCCTCAACAAAATACTAGCCAACAAAATCCAACAGCTCATTAAAATTATCATACACCATGATAAAGTGGGGTTTATCCCAGGCATGCAAGGATTCTTCAATATATGCAAATCTATCAATGTGGTAAACCATATTATCAAACTGAAGGAGAAAAACCATATGGTCATCTCAATAGATGCAGAAAAAGCTTTTGACAAAATTCAACACCCAGTTATGATATAAACCTTCCAGAAAGTAGGCATAGAGGGAACTTACCTCAACATAATAAAGGCCATATATGACAAAACCACAGCCAACATCATTCTCAATGGTGAAAACTAAACCCATTTCCTCTAAGATCAGGAACAAGGCAAGGTTGTCCACTCTCACCACTATTATTCAACAAGTTTTGGAAGTTTTAGCCACAGCAATCAGAGAAGAAAAAGAAATAGAAGGAATCCAAATCGGAAAAGAAGAAGTAAAGCTGTCACTTTTGCAGATGGCATGATACTATACATAGAGAATCCTAAAGATGCTACCAGAAAACTACTAGAGCTAATCAATGAATTTGGTAAAGTAGCAGGATAAAAAATTAATGCACAGAAATTTCTTGCATTCCTATACACTAATGATGAAAAATCTGAAGGAGAAATTAAGGAAACACTCCCATTTACCACTACAACAAAAAGAATAAAATACCTAGGAATAAACCTACCTAGGGAGACAAAAGATCTGTATGCAGAAAACTATAAGACACTGATGAAAGGAATTAAAGATGATACAAACAGATGGAGAGATATACCATGTTCTTGGATTGGAAGAATCAACATTGTGAAAATGACTCTACTACCCAAAGCAATCTACAGATTCAATGCAATCCCTATCAAACTACCAATGGCATTTTTCACAGAACTAGAACAAAAATTTTCACAATTCGTATGGAAACACAAAAGACCCTGAATATCCAAAGCAATCTTGAGAAAGAAAACCGGAGCTGGAGGAATCAGACTCCCGGACTTCAGCTACAGTAATCAAGACAGTATGGTACTGGCACAAAAACAGAAACATAAATCAAGGGAACAGGATAGAAAGCCCAGAGGTAAAGCCATGCACATATGGTCACCTTATATTTGATAAAGGAGGCAAGAATATACAAGGAAGAAAAGACAGCCTCTTCAGTAAGTGGTGCTGGGAAAACTGGACAGCTACATGTAAAAGAATGAAATTAGAACACTCCCTAACACCATACACAAAAATAAACTCAAAATGGATTAAAGACCTAAATGTAAAGCCAGACACTATAAAAATCTTAGAGGAAAACATAAGCAGAACACTCTATGACATAAATCACAGCACGATTCTTTTTGACCCACCTCCTAGAGAAACGGAAATAAAAACAAAAATAAACAAATGGGACCTAATGAAACTTCAAAGCTTTTGCACAGCAAAGGAAACCATAAACAAGATGAAAAGACAACCCTCTGAATGGGAGAAAATATTTGCAAATCAAGCAACTGACAAAGGATTAATCTCCAAAATTTACAAGCAGCTCATGCAGCTCCATATCAAAATAACAAACAACCAAATCCAAAAATGGGCAGAAGACCTAAATAGACATTTCTCCAAAGAAAATATACAGATTGCCAACAAACACATGAAAGGATGCTCAACATCACTAATCATTAGAGAAATGCAAATCAAAATTACCATGAGGTATCACCTCATATCAGTCAGAATGGCCATCATCAAAAAATCTACAAGCAATAAATGCTGGAGAGGGTATGGAGAAAAGGGAACCCTCTTGTACTTTTGTTGGGAATGTAGATTGATACAGCCACTATGGAGAACAGTATGGAGGTTCCTTAAAAAACTAAAAATAGGGGCTTCCCTGGTGGCGCAGTGGTTGAGAGTCTGCCTGCTGATGCAGGGGACACGGGTTCCTGCCCCGGGCTGGGAAGATCCCACATGCCGCGGAGCGGCTAGGCCCGTGAACCATGGCTGCTGAGCCTGCGCATCCGGAGCCTGTGCTCCACAACGGGAGAGGTCACAACAGTGAGAGGCCCGTGTACCACCAAAAAACCCCCCAAAAAACCCCCCCAAAAAACCCCCAAAATAGAACTACCATATGACTCATCAATCCCACTATTGGGCATATACCATGAGTAACCATAATTCAAAAACTGTCATGCACCACAATATTCATTGCAGCTCTATTTACAATATCCAGGACATGGAAGCTACCTAAGAGGCCATTGACAGATGAATGGATAAAGAAGATGTGGCACATATATACAACGGAATATTACTCAGCCATAGAAAGAAACAAAATTGAGTTATTTGTAGTGAGGTGGATGACCGAGAGTCTGTCATACAGAGTGAAGAAAGTCAGAAAGAGAAAAACAAATACTGTATGCTAATACATATATATGGAATCTACAAAAAAAAAAAAAGGTTCTGAAGAACCTAGGGGCAGGACAGGAATAAAGACGCAGACATAGAGAATGGACTTAAGGACACGGGGAGGGGGAAGGGTAAGCTGGGTCAAAGTGAGAGAGTGGCCTTGACATATATACAGTACCAAATGTAAAATAGATGGCTAGTGGGAAGTAGCCGCATAGCACAGGGAGATCAGCTGGGTGCTTTGTGACCACCTAGAGGGGAGGGATAGGGAGGGTGGGAGGGAGATGCAAGAGGAAGGACATATGGGGATATATGTGTATATATAGCTGATTCACTTTGTTATACAGCAGAAACACACCATTGTAAAGCAATTATACTCCAATAAAGATGTTTAAAAAAAAAGATGTTAAAAAAAACAAACTATGAGGATATATTGTACAGCACAGGAATATAACCAATATTTTATAATAACTTTAAATGGAATTTAATCTACAAATTTTTGAGTCACTGTTGTACACCTGAAACTAATTTAATATTGTAAATCAATTATACTGTAATAAAAAAATTAAATAAAAGGGACTTCCCTGGTGGTCCAGGTAAAGAATCTGCCTTCCAATGCAGGGGATGCAGGTTCGATCCCTGGTCGGGGAACCAAGAACCCACTAGCTGCAGGGCAACTAAGCCTGCATGCCACAACTACTGAGCCTGAGCACCACCTCAATGAGAGAGCCCACGTGCTGCAAACTACAGAGCCTACACGCCCTGGAGCCTTGGAGCCATAACTAGAGAGAAGAGAAAAAAAAAACCAAAAACCCGCATGCCACAACTAGAGAGAAGCCGAAGTGCCGCAACGAAGAGACCAAGAGCTGTAATGAAAGACACCTCAGGCCTCAATGAATATCCCGTGTGCCGCAACTAAGACCTGACGCAGCCAAAAATAATAATAATAATAAGGAAAAAAAAAATACTGTACTATCAAGAGAAAACGACCAAATTATAAGACAAAGTTGAGTATAAAGCTCATTTTACATTTAACCATATTTAAGATGTTGAGTTAATTGTTTACATCTTTAAGAACAAAAAATTAAAGGAAATAGCAAGCAACATTGACATCTGGAAAATAACTAACAATGAAGACTTTATAAAAATAGCTATTAGATTATAGTAAATAAGGGGATAACAGTTGTGATTCCCTTTTCTAGAGGTGTTGTATTGCTTTGTCATTGTCAAATGTGGAGGCTTAAGGCAAGAGGCTGGAGCGGCCTTAGGAACCTAGAGCCCGGGCTGGCTATAGGGCCTGGGGTGTGAAGGAGAGGTAGAGGGGCTATGGCAACACAGTCCAGAGATGAAATCAGAAGTCAGGACGTTACAGTCTGGAAGAGCGGGGAAATGCGTCTTTGGGGCTGGTACACTGCATTTGTAACAGTGTAGTGAAGGGTAGACTGCCTCACTGACTGGTAAAAGGACAGTCTGATTTGAACAAGGAGGTCATAGTTTTTTAGATTCTCTAATGGTCCATTTCTTTCATGACTATGACCAAGAAATCCCAAATATCTTTCAAAAATTTTGCGGGGTGGGTCGCAATAGAACTATAAAATATATACATAACATTTGGGTACTTCTGAGTTTCATTATTAGGGTTTTATTTGCACTTAGTTTCATTTAAAAAAATAAGGAATTTTAAACAGAGACAGAATTCTGCTCCGTAGATGTCAAGGAATTAGCTACCAATAGATGACCAGTAGCTTCCAGATGCCTCCCGAGTCTTCCCTGACTGTGAAGGTCCAATTCTTTAAATTGGCATCAGTTTGCCTGACCCTTGGAAGTTGTAACCTTGTACCACATGAAGCCATGCAGTCAGCGGTGGAGGTCACTTCTGCAGACCCTCTTAATGTTCATAACATGCTGGGAGTTACCATATTCAATAAAGCCAACAGGAGTCTGTGTCCCTCAAGCAATGACCGTAATGAGTTGACAGCTCAACCGCCCTGTGCCCAGTGGCCATTATCCTTTAACTTTCTCCAAGCAAGACCACACAGCTAACCTCCTGTATGTCATGATGTAGATGGTCTGCTTGTCCCTGAAAAGAGGCAAAGCATTTCCACCGCTTGCATCTCCTCCTTTTGCTGAGGCTGGAGATCCGGCAAAATTAGAGCTTCACTGAGCTCCTTCTGGTTGTTTTATGATTTGCCAATTTCTTGCAGTGCTCCGGATTGCTACAATCTTATCATTTTCCAAAACTCATCATTACTTGCTCTCTCCATGTAGATCATTTGTAGTTATGAGGAAAACCTCCCTCTGCTTTTAGTCTCACACTGGGGTAGGGTTTCACGTTTTACTTTTCAAGTGCACTTTCACAAAAGAGAAATAAATAGGCATTCTGATTCTCTCAAGACCAGAATACTCTCATAACTTTTTATCTTTTTACTGCTCTACACTCAAGGGTGGGTGGAGAGGCGTTTTCTTTCTCTCGCCCTGAATTACTATTAAACATAAGTGTTAAATTTGGATTGAC
>NW_006791304.1:451779-458893 GCF_000442215.2 Lipotes vexillifer | reverse complement strand
GAGGCAGAGAAGTTAAAAAGAGCTCCTGGGTACTCTCTGTCATCAACAACTGCTTACACTAAACAGAGAAATCATTCTGAACATGTAAAAAGTTACATTTTCAAAAATCATGTCATGTATGTATCATGTAATCATATATATGTAAATGTAATATGCATGTATGTGTAGGTATTATTTTGCTAAGGAAAAAGTATGTATTATCCTGATTAAACTGAGGGCTGCCTGAATAAATGGAGGTTGTGGACTAAGGTATTATAATGCAGGTTACAGTGGCAGAGTAAATGGTAATGGTACAGCAGACATGAGGGCCTTCAAATATTTGGCCCTGTGCTGGAAATATCACTCGAGCAAAGCATAGCATTCTTTAGTGGGCTTGCAAAAACTGGATTCTATTTCTGATTCTATTTGAGAATCTGGGATGGCCCTTTCTTTTCATGACTATGACTGCCCATATTTGGCCTCACTCAAGACACTTTGTTTTGGGGTATTTTAGGGATATCGTAGAACACAGAGAAATGTGTGTGTGTGTGTGTGTGTGTGTGTGTGTGTGTGTGTGTGTGTGTGTGCGCGCGCGCGCGTGTGTGTGTGTGTGTGTGTGTGTGTGTGTGTAGGTTTGGGGAGGGTAAAGCAGGTGGGCTTAGAAGTAGCTATTTTGGCCTGTTATTTGGATTAATAAGGAAGAGCAGTCAAAAATGTGAAAATTAATGGAACTGTGGAAAAAATTACTGTTCATCTTAGCATTTTAACATGACAAAAGGCTAGGAAACTGGCCATGGTGAGATAAAATTTAGACTTTGTGAAAGTAAATTTCTTAAAGCTCAGAGAAAATGTAGGTATGGTTCTCTGACCCAAGACTGTAAAAGGGCAGCAACTTAAGTAAGATGAGAGATTCTGTTAAGGAAAACCTGACAAGGAAAATCGAAGGAAAAAATTACTTCAATTGAATAAAGGATGAAAGCATTACAGCTAACGAGATGGCAGTAGCTGCCCAGGACCTCTCAAACAAGCTCCGGATGTGCACTGAGGTTGGAGAGAGAAACATGTTACCAATGTCACAGTGACACGGTCTTATAATTAGAGCAGTGACTTGTGAAAAACACAAAAACAGTAACATGGCATCCTTGAAAAATAATTGTTTTCCTTTTTACAAATATTTGAAGGAAGAATAAACAAAGGCAAAGTCCTTTTCCGCAACACCTGCTTTGCCTCTCCACTTAGGAGGATAATTTCCAAAGTAGAAAGGGTATAATAAGCATTATCATGATGGGATGGGAAGTATCCAAAAGCCAATCCCTCAAGCTGAGACGAGTGGCCTACAGAATTACTGAAATAGCTTGTAGATCTAGTTTGACTTAATGCCTATACAGTTTGACCACACTGTGTACGAGACGTCTCAAAACACAGTGAGCTATCCCAAGATATTCAAAAGTCATCCACAAGCTCCTGTAGCATGCCTAGCACCCACATATTTGGGGTGCTGGTGGGAGAGAGAACTGGGGTTGGGTAATAGGAACTAGCCCTTGTGGGTGATTGGTAACTTGGTGTTTGTAAGTCAGGGGCTGACTGTTTTTGACTATACAACTCCTCTGTTCCTCTGATAATAAATTGTGTATGTCTTTGTGTTTACATTATTTAGTACACTTCTTTCAAAGGGAGGGTTTTCTAGTTTTTGTTATCAGTAGCCATTACGTTCAAGCACATTCTGCGATGGACATGGTTTTGAAGACCCTGATTTTTCTTCTGTTTCCACTTCGGTTTGGACATAAAAGTCTAAAGTTTAACCTTCCAGAACCTGTGATAAATGGCCCAGAGTCATAGTTCGGTTATTCCGATTGTGGACTGGCCATTGAATTGATTTCTTCATTGTATATAAAGATTACCCAAGAAGCAAACGAAACTTGGGGAATAATGACATTCTTCAATTCTTCAATCTGAAAGTCAACCAGCTGGGAAGAGCTCCACGTCCAGTTAGACTAAGAAGGGTTACATAAATGTACAAAACAATGAACCAAAATGTCCAGAAAATCAGGGGCCATTGAACTTTATGTCCCTGTCCAATTGCAGCGTTACTCAGGATTTATGGTTATGCCAGCCTTTGCACCCTCCCAAGTATTTCAGGATTCTCACATAAATATTGCTGCAGTAAGTACCATCAACATTTAGTAGCTGTTTTTCAAGAATAGCCAAGTGACATTATTATGGTCTGCCATGAAACCAGGGGAGGTATGGAGGAGGCCAAAGCTGATCATTGCAGATAAAGACGATGTTAATACAGATCCACACAGCAGAGTTTGTGCCAAAGAATCTGTAATACGTTTCAACATACTAGCAGCATGTTTGAACCTTTTGTCTGCTTTTGGTACAGCTCTTCTTGTACATCTCCAACCAAAGATTCCTAAAGAGGAGAGTGAGTATATATCTACCTTGTAGATAAATTTTTGAAGCCTTGCATTTCTTTTTAAAAAACTTGTATGGATTTTGTGTTTAATCAAAAATGATGATAATATTTTGCTCTTGTCCATTTCCCAATTGTCTTGAGGTAATTATCAGCAATTCTCATACTTTCGTGTACACAAGGATCGCTTGGAATGCTTGTTAAAAATGTGAATTTCTGGTCTCTATATTCACTCCTCACGCCCCAGATCCTGATTAGGTGAGTGTAAGGTAGGACCTGAAAATATGCACCCCAGGAGACCGATTCTGTTTAGATGACCCAAGTACCATGCTATGAGAAACTTGCCTCCACGGAGCAACCCTGGCACGGCTTGTTACCTCACTTTGAGAAGCACCTCTCTAAAGACTCCAAGAGTATTTACCATAGAAATGGATAATCTGCTGAGCTTTACTGTCCACTCCCGCCCTTCACACATCAAATGGTCCCTCAGTCTGAGCTCCTTCTAGGTTTCTTACAAGACCCATGTTTCTCTATCTCCAGTGTTTTCACTACAGCTGTTCTCTCAGCCAGTACTTATACTTGATCATCACATCTTCCAATGCTATTGGTCCTTCCAGGCTCTCAAATACTGCCTTCCACACAAAGAGCCCATCCTTCTCTCACACACTCAACTTACCATGACTTTCCCCTTGAGCTCTCTTCAATCCTTGCCTTGTTGTTTATATACACGCCTTATTTCTCCTAATTGACCATTGGTTACACAAAGGGCGTTCACGTCAGATAAGTCTCTGGGTACCACCACGGTCTTTTGAAGGCAATAGCTGCTCAATAAATATTAGTGAATGGAAAACTCTATGAGAAAAAGCTGGTATGTAGAGTCACGAAGAGCACAAAACCGGAATAAACAATACTTAGTTCTGGTAATGTAGTGATCAATTGGGGCAAGGTCCTTTTCTTTAGAGATCTCTTAATTGGGTGCAAAGAAAATCCAAAAATGATTATAGCAGTAGTGCAATGAAAAATGGGTGTTTGGACCCATAGAATGTACAACACAAAGAGAAACTCTAATGTAAATTATGAAATTTAGTTAATAATTATGTATCACTATTAGAACCATTGTACCACACTAAGGCAAGATGTTAATAATAAGGGAAGCTAAGTGAGAGGAGTTTAAGGGGATATATAAGAAGTCTGTGCTTTCTGCTCAATTTTTCTGTAACTTCAAACTGCCCTCCAAATAAAGTCTATTAATTAAAGATATCAAAAAATGGACATTTCGTAATAAGAGAGAGAAAAAGGAAATGAGCAAGGTGAAGTGATAAAAAAATCTAATCAGTACAATTCACTCAATGCTTGTCATGAGTGGTATTTCAAGAGTAGCAAAGCAAGGCCTGGCTTGCTATGGTAGGGAACAGGCTTTCAGGATTGTTTATATGTAGCACTTCTAAAGAACTCTTTGAATTCAGTTATTTCATTAGTAAAATGAGATTTTCCTGTTTAGAAAGGTATGCTAAAACACAAGTATCAATAAGTAAGCATGAACCTTACAGTAAATATTACCCAAGAATTCACCTTGTTACCAATTAGAGTAGAAATGGTACAGTGAGTGTATTTATAAGGGCAGGGGTGAAACAGAGCTGTAGGGGGTTACATTCTACCAAGGAGTTTAAAGAGTACTTTCAGTGGAAAGAGGAGGTGTGGGATAGCGTCAGCCATTCGTGGTTGACAACGAGAGTGATGAGAGAGAAAGAGAGGACAGAGGAAGCAAGCTTTTTAGAGCTGGGCTCACACATATTCAGCAGTTCATTTCAGAGGAAAAAATAACAATTTTCAATGTATGTACAGCGTAAGTGTCTAAATGATTCAATGTAGAATAACATATTTCAAATTCCTCCAGAATTATGCAGTCAGCACAACCTGCACATTTGAATTGTTTTGGTTTAACCTTTATCAGTGTTCTCCATCCTCCACTTAGTCTTATTAGCGATCCAGAATCTGTCTCTATTTTGTTGCTAAGCCATTTTCATGCACATTAATATATACAGAATTATATGCACTTCATATGCATTTTATAAATAGAAAAGAGATGTTTGCACCTAGTGTTTCTATTTAGCTTTCTCTTCCTCTGTTGATGTGGAGCATACCGTTTGTAATTTAGAAGGGTGCTTTGTATCTACACCAGACAAGGTGGCAGTGTGTCCTCTCAGGGCAGAAGTTCTAGAAGCAATTGGCTCAGGTTAAATCTTTTCAGAAACTTGCACAGCACCATACCACCGTGCAGGGTTTCTCAAACTTTAATGTGTAAACTGACCATCTGGAGATCTTGTTAAAATGCAGATTCTGAGCTGGTAGCTCTGGGGAGTAGCCTGAGCTCCTGCATTGCTAACAAATTTCCCGGTGGTGGTGATGCCGCCTAGCGGGGTGCAGAGGAGCCCCCCTTACTGTGTGACTCTGATCTGATCTGACCTTTTTTTACACTTTATAGTAAGCCATGGACACTCCGGAGATTAGGAGGAAGTCGGATTTCTTTTTCATTGATCCTTTCAGATGCTCTAAGGGTTCACATCTTGTCCACTTCCTTCTGTCTACTAGGCAGGTGGGTATAAGTAGTTTGCATGAACGCCTCCGAATACGGTCCTGGCTTCAGCGTGTGGCATGTGTGAAAGAGGTTGTATGTGGTCAGTTAGTAAATGCAATCACCAGGGCAGAGGCTTCTTTTCTTTCTTAGAAAGGCAGATTAAGGGCAACAAAATGCCATTTGGTTATTTTAAAAAGCAAAGGAAGTGGTCTCCATAATCACTTTTTAAAAGGTAAAGTGATGATGAACCGGCAAATAAAAATAGACATATTCATGTGTTTAGAGATGATTTCTCAGTGGCTTATTCCTATGGAATCTTCTGCCCTCTGCATATTTTCACATGGTTTTATGACTAAGCTCTGTACAGACAATGTAGAACACCCTATACCATTATTTCTTGTGTAAATACATTTAGCACAAACAGATTGATCAATGAACTCCCAACAATTGTTTGCAATTCCAAATTTTCCTGCAGGATGAATGCTCCGACCTGCTGAAAGCACTTTGCAGAGGAGCAGAAGTCTGGGTAGGAAAGGGGAGGGGGAGAGTGAGAATAATGGGAAGGAAAAGACAGCTTCAGCAGAGGGAATTCACTCCAGAGGAAGAAAATGTGTCCAGCTCCCCAACCTTGCAGGTAGCATGTTTGGCTGCCGCAGGAGCACATTATTTGTTCTTTTTCCCTGACACTGAACTAAAGAATGCATTGTGGGAAAACCCATCGTGACATATGACACAGTGCAAAGGAAGATCACAGCGTGAGGCAGCATCAAGGGGTTGACATGGCCTTGATGCACTCGGGCACAGCACGGGGTCTCGGGATGAGTGGTTCTTCCAACGGAAGCCCGGGTGCAATTTGCACAATTCTTCTGAGAGCTCCCAGTGAAGCCCCAAGCCCCTGTAAACTGGGCCAAAGAGGAGAGCAAAGACCCTGCCCCCTGCCAGGAGACACACAAAGGGAGACATTTCAAAAGGAGCTTAGTTAAAAGGAGGAAAAATTATACACAAATATTAGAGGAAAATTGGAATGGATTTTTTAAAAAAGAGTCTAACAGTGAGAATGGGAGCAAAGGGGATGGAAGAAAATAGAAAGTGCAGGGAACTGGCTGGCAAAGCACATACCAAAGTCATGTGTTAAACTTTCTTCTTTTCCTTTTCTTTTAGGGAAAAACTCTTGGGAATGTTACAAGTGAACCTGATTTGTTTTGGTTAAAGAGTCTTCCCTCCCCTCACTCTCTCCTCACTTTTCAGCCCTTGTCCACGACCAAATGAAAGTTTGCACTTAAAAAAAAGGGAACCCCTGCTAGTCCAACCAGTTTCCTTCTGTTCTGTCTCTGAGCAAAAGACCTTCCTTCTCCCACTGCCCGCCTATCGCTCCTGTTTATCATATGATGCCACTTTCTGTTCATCAAATTCACATTTCAAAATTTCTCTATGCTGCCATATATTAATTATTAATCTTCCACCAGTCCCTTCTGTAGAAACATTTTAAACTTTGATTTCACTATCCATTTTGAGGAAAAGAAGCTTTAATCATGACCCCTTTCTAGTGGGTGCTTTCCTTTTCTCATCCTGTGAAGAATTTTCCCTATACATTGCTAGATAAGTACTTAGAAAGATCACATAGATTTCTTGTTTTTAAAGCAGCTTAAAAATGTTTGAGATAGACTGTGTATTCCAGAGTCATGGAAAGCTCTTTTGAACAATTTTAGGTTATTTTTAGAAACAAGGATTTTACTAAGATTGAATTAGGCTTAGGGTAGTAAAATCTAACCAATTTGTTTTGACTCAATTAACCAGCTGCCTACTGTTCAAGCCAACCCAAACGGTCAGACTAATTGTGTGGCCCCTGCCTTTGATGGAGTCTTCCCTCAGCTTATAAACCTAGAGGCTGCGTTAGTGTGACTTATCGATTTCATTTCGTATTGAATCAAGGGAAACGGATCAAATTTATCATTTCAAGTTATATTTCAATATGACTTTTTATTTTTTTTATTTTTATTTTTTTGCGGTACGTGGGCCTCTCACTGTTGTGGCCTCTCCCATTTGCGGAGCACAGGCTCCGGACGCGCAGGCTCAGCGGCCATGGCTCACGGGCCCAGCCGTTCCGCGGCATGTGGGATCTTCCCGGACCGGGGCACGAA
>NW_006791304.1:413762-450938 GCF_000442215.2 Lipotes vexillifer | reverse complement strand
CCGGGGCACGAACCCGTGTCCCCTGCATCGGCAGGCGGACTCTCAGCCACTGCGCCACCTGGGAAGCCCCATCTGATTTCTTAATGGTTATGATTTTTTCTAACTTATTCCTATCTCTCATTCCTTACCTCTTTAAGAATTTTATAAAGCTATAAAGGTGACGTGTGTTTATATATGTATGAGTGTGTATGTATATGTATACTTTCTTGTCTATACTTTCTTGTATACACTTTCTATATACTTGTATATACTTTCTCCACACTATTTCAAGGCATCCCTAGGGCCCTAAAGGATTGTGCATAAACTCTTTAAGGTTCTTGGATCTCAGGTGGTGGATTCATGATAGTGATATAGAAGTTCCCGAGTTTTACCACCCCACTTTCTGATCTCTACCCACATGAATCCCAGCTAAAGGCTGTGTCGTGTTAAGTATCACATATAAATAGTCCCAACATGATGTTGATGTCAGCTGCACAGTATCGTGGTTGTGCAGAATTTTGGATGCCAATGCTATTCCTCCCTGGTGTTGCAGCTAGACTTACTTGGTGCTATATTCTAGTTGTGGTTCTCTTGATTTCACTTTTGTTGTTAAGTAATGGATTTGACTTTGCAAAATATAGTTGAAGGATCACAGCTCATGGAGGAAAACCCACAGGACTTGGAGGTAGGTGAGATGGCTCTAAGGGTCTTGCTATGACATCGTTGTGTGACCTTGAGCAAGTCACTTCATCGTCCTGGGCTTCAGTTTCCAAATTGCTGGCCAGGTTTAGAGTACATGCTACATGCTGGCTAAGTGCTTTACAGATATTATCACATTTAACCCTCGCAAAGACCCTAAGAGACAACTTCTGTTAGCCTCAGTTAAGAGTTGAAAGACTTGAGATTCAAAGAGATGAAGAGCCTGGATTTGAAGGGAGTCTGATTGAAGAGTCAAAGCTTAGATACTTTTCTACTCTGTTCTACATAGCTTACAGTGTTAAATGAGGCAACAGGACTTGAAACCAATCCAAGTGGTCTATAATTCTGACGGAGGTGACTGGGAGCCATATTGACTAGTAAATACTCTAATCATTTTTTTAAAAGATTTAAAAAACAGCTTCATTAAGGTACCATTGACAAACAATAAATGCCCATATTTAGAGTGTATCTTTAGTTGAGTTTTGACCTATGTATACATTTGTGAAACTATCATCACAATCAAGATAATGAGCATACCCTTTACTCCCTAAAGTTTCCTCTTGCCCCTTTGTAATCTCTCCTTCTCGATCTCCCCTGCACCTCCTCCCAAGGCCATCACTAATCTACTTTCTGTCACTATAGATTAATTTCCATTTTCTAGAATTTTTTTTTACATGTAGTAATCTCTCACTGATTTAATTTCATTTCTCCAGTGAGTAATGATGCTCAGCATATTTTCATGTACTTATTTGCCATCCATATATCTTTTTTGGTGAAATATCTTTTCAAATCTTTTTTGCCCATTTAAAAAATTGAATTGTTTGTTTATTGAGTTTTGAGAGATCTTTAAAATTCTTTATCAGATATAAGATTTGAAAATATTTTATCCCTGTTGGGGGTTCTTAGAGTCTTCTGTAGAGCCAGTTTTAACTTTGATGAAGTCCATTTATCTCTTCGTTCTTTTATGGATCATGTTATAGCTGTAGCTGAGGACTATTTGCCTAACCTAAGTTCACAGAGGTTTTCTTTTAGAAGTTTTTACATTTAGGTCTATGATCCACTTTGAGTGAATTTTTGTACGTGGTGTGGGATATGGAAAGAAGTTAATTTTTCTTGCAAACGGATATCCAGTTTTTCCAACAATGTTCGTCGAAGAGTCTATCAGTCATCTACAGAATTGCCTTTCCACATTTGTGTAGGGGTCGATTTCTGGACTCTCTATTTTGTTCCATTAATCTATTTACCTATTTTTGTATCTGTACCACACTGTCTTGATTATTATAGCTGTAAAATAAATCTTGAGATGAGGTAGTGTTAGATTTCTAACTTTTTTTTCAAAGTTGTTTTGGGTATTTCAGGTCTATATAATTTTCATGTGAATTTTATAACTAATTTGTCAATTTCTCTAAAAGTGCATGCTGAGATTTTGACTGGGAATGTGTTGACTCTTTAGAACATTTTGGGGGAAATTGACCTCTTAACAATATTGAGTCTTCCTACTCATGAACATTGTCCATCTTTGCACTGATTTAAGTATTCCTTAATTTTTCTCAGCGATGCTTTGTAATTTTTCATGTATAAGTGTCACACATCTTTTGTGAGATTTATCTCTAAGTATTTCAAAATTTTGCTGCTATTGAGTTTTAATTTAAATTTCTGATGGTTCATTGCTGGCATATAGAAACATAACTGATTTTTGTATTTTGATTTTGCATCTGCAGCCTTGCTAAACCCACTTATTAGCTTTTATTTTTTTTTTGATACATTCTATTGCTTATATAGACATTCCTTATATAGACCATCATATTGTCTGTGAATAAGAAAGTTTTAAGACTTCCTTTCCAATATGGATGTCTTTATTTTTCTTACTTTATTGTACTTTTAGTACAATTTTGAACAGAAGTGATGAGATCAGACAGTCTTGCCTTGTTTCTGACCTTAAGGGAAAAAACATTTGGTTTTTCATCACTAAGTATGATGTTACTGTTGTTTTTTTAAAATATGTGCCCTTTATCAGATTGAGGAGGTCCCTCAATTGATTTCTAGTTTGCTATGAGTTTTCATAAAGATTATATAGTGGGGGTTTTCAAATACCTTTTCTGCATTAAAACATCTTTTTATTGTTGTTTAATATTAAAATAAAATCATTAAAAATAAAGTTTTTAATAATATTAATATTGTTTGTTTTTAAATTGCATTGATTGATTTTTGAATGTTAAACCAACATTGCATCCCAAGGGAAATCTCTCTTTGTCATGATATATTATTTTTTTATATACTGTTGGTTTTGTTTGTTAAAATTTTGTTTAAAATTCTTGAATCTGTGTTCATGAGGGATAATTTTTTAGTGATGTTTTTGGCTTTGTATCAGGGTAATGCTGGCTTTATAGGATGAGTTGGGAAGTATTTATTCCTCTTCAATATTCTGGAAGAGTTTATGTAGATTTAGTATAATTTCTCTTTATTCCTTTACTTATTATTTTTAAAAATTGAGATCTAATTGACATATAACACTGCGTAAGTTTAAGGTATACGATGTGTTGATTTGGTACATTTACATATTGCAGTAAGATTGCTACCATAACATTAGCCAACATCACAACACATGGTTACCATTTCTTTTTTGTGGTGACATTTAAAATCTAGTCTCTTAGCAACTTTGAAGTATATAAAACGATATTGTTGACTATAATCACAATGTTGTGCGTTAGGTCTCCAGGACTTAATCATCTTTTGACTGAGTTTGTACCCTTTGACCAACATCTCCCCAGTCTATCCCCACCTTCTGAGCCAATTCTATTCTCTGTTTCTATGGGTTTAGCTTTTTTAGATTCCACAAACAAGTGATATCATACAGTATTTGTCTTTCTCTGTCTGACTTATCTTACTTAGCATGACACCATCAGGGTCCATCCACGTTATAGCAAATGGCAGGATTTCTTTCTTTCTCAGGGCTGGACAATATTCCATTGTATATATGTACCACATCCTCTGTATCTATTCATCCATTGATGGACACTTATGTTGTTTCCATATTTGGCTATTGTCATTGTTTTTTAGCAGGTTGATTATGATATGTCTTGGTGAAGATATCTTTATGTTTCTTGTGCTTAGGGTTCTGTCAGTTTCCTTGATCTGTGGGTTTATAATTTTCATCAAATTCAGAAAAAATCTGGCCATTATTTCTTTATTTTTTTGCATTGTCTTCCAATTATATTCTTAAAGTTGTCCCATAGTTAACTAGTGCTCTGCTCATTGTTTTGATTCTCTTTTTTGTCTGCATTTCATTTTGGATAATTTTAATTACTATTTCTTCAAGTTCACCAATCTTTTCTTCTGCAACGACTAATCTGTCTAATACTACTCTCAGTGTATTTTTCATTGAACACATTGTAATTTTATTTCCCACAAAATCGATTTAGGTGTTTTAATTTCTAATGTCTTTGTGTATTAATTCTAATATCTTTATTTGATTTACTGATTTTTCTCCTCATTATGGATAATTATTTTTCTGCTTCTTTGCATACCTGGTGATTTTTGATTGGATGTGAGCCATTGTGAATTTTAACTTATTCAGTGCTAGATATTCTTCTATTCTTGAAAATAGCCTTATGTATTTCTGGGATGCAGTTATGATGCAGAGTTTGGTCCTCTTGAGCCTTGTTTTTTTTTCTTTTATTTGTTAGATGGGTCTGGAGCAGTGTTCACTTCAGAGATAATTATTCTCCACCACTGAAGCAAGACCTTTCTATATGTTCTACCAAATGCATTGTGAGTTGTGAGGTTTTCCAGGCTGACTATGGGAACAGGCACTATTCCTGACCCTGTATGAGCTCTGGGCACTGTTAACTCTCATTCTTTCACGTGACTCTTTTCTGGACAGGATGTAGTTTTCTCATACGCATTCATGGATGGGTCCTCAGCTGGATATTCAAGGGGAGTTCCCTGCCAATCTTGGAAGCTCTCACTCTGCTTTGATTCAGAAGCTGTGATTATGTAGGAAAGTGGGACTTGAAGTGTGGGTGTGCTTTCTGTAGGTAGAGAGGCAACTGCAGGTTGTCTAGGCAGGAGAACTCCCCCAGAAAACATGATGTAGAGGCAAAAGAACCATCTGAAGAAAACTCTTGAAGAGGTAGTGAGAGGACTCATTGAATTTAAATTGAAGTTTCTTGTGGTGTGAAAGAATGGAGTGCTTTGGAAAAGGTAGGCTAATACCTCTTGTAAGGACATTTGCCCCAAACCAATGAAGGCTGGGGCCAGGCTAATCTGTTGACTAATATATCTCAGGTGTCTAACTGTGCTACAGAGTGCTGGACAGTGGGTTGACAGAGGAACCCTTGTTTCTGTCCCAAGGAGCACATTTTTAGTGCAGGCACTATAAGTGGAGCAAAGTCCAGATTCAGAAGTTTCACTTTATTCCTTAGAGAGTAGGAATCTGATAGCTGCTGTTGCAAAGGGCCTGATGGAATGAAAGTGATGCTTTAGCAGGACTCTGGCAATCGTGTGTTATACGTACATGTCAGGGAAGAACCTGGGAAAATCAACAAGAGAACGTTTCAGGATTGAATGTGAAAGGCTTAGATGGAGGCAGTGGGGCTGGGAAAGGAAGGGGCATGTGTCTAAAAAGAGGAGTTGACTGGGTGTGGAAACAAACTGCGTACGCAAAGTAAAACCAGGAGGCAGCCCAGGATGACTTGAAGGCTTTGAGGGGGCTTGATTGACAGAATGCTGGTGCCAGGAATAGAAATAGGGATGACAGAAAAGGAGCTTGTTTCAGTGTGAAGATGACAAATTTATTTTTAGATACTTGAATTTTGAGGTGACAGTGGGATACCAAAGTAGATATGTACAGCTGTTTGGTTGAAAGTATGGGATTATCAGGAGATTTCAGGGCTCACGATGTAGATTTGGGGATCAGCTGATGAAATTATACTTCAATTCATTCACTTATTTATTCATTTACCAAGTGACTGGCATTAACAGTTTGTCAGATGATGAGCTTGGCTTTGGGATGCAAAGACACGGAATTGTGGTCCCTGTCCTTGTGGAACAGCTGGAGAGATGGTGTAATACAGTTTGCTGAGTGCTAAGAGAGTCGTGCCTGTGTTAGAATGGCAGCACAGTGGAGTGACACCCGACACAGAGTGGGGCGTGCCAGGAAAACTTCCTGGAGGAGGTGTCAAGTAGAGGTTAATCAGGAAGAGAAACAGGTGAAGGATACTGAAGGCTGAGGAAACAGCATGTGAAAAGGTATAGGGGCAAGAGAGAGCTTGGGATATTTGGGATCCGGTTGGAGGAAGGAACACATGTGAGGGAGAGAAAAAGGATAAAGCTCGAGAGGGAAGCAGAAGCTATGGAGGACCTTGCAGGGCACTTGGTGACTCTGAGCTGCTTTGCAGAACATCCAGATGGGGATGCCCAACATCACTGTACTCCATCCCGTGGGTAATGGGCTTCTCTGACTAATTTAAGCTTGGAAGCAATGTGATCAGATTAGCAATTTGTGAACCTGGAGGACATAATGCTAAGTGACGTAAGTCAGACAGAAAAAGAAAAACCTGTGTGATTTTACTTATACATGGAATCCAAAAAAGTCAAATACATAGAAGCAAAGAGCAGAAAGGTGGTTGCCAGAGGTGGAGAAGTGGGGGAAATGCGGAGATAGTGGACACAAAGTGGCAGTTTTGTAGGATGAATAAGTCTAGAGGTTTAATGTCCAGAATAATGACTATAGTTAATAGTACTGTATTGAATACTGGAAATTTGCTAAGACAATAGATTTAAGGGGCTCTCATCACACACACAAAAATGATAACTATGTGAGGAGAAATATTAATTAGCTTAACTGTAGTAACCATTTCACTAGATATATACGTATAGCAAATCATCATATGACACACCTTAAATGTATAGAATTCTTATTTTAAAAATTAAAAAAATAGAAAGACTGCTCTGGCAGCAGTATGATGAATTGAGTAAAGGACTAAATGTTGGAGTCAGGGAGACTAGTGACGATACTACACTAGTTATGAAGGAGAAATGAAGACGGTCTGATTTAAGGCAGCGTCAGTGGAGATGGAGAAAAAGGGATAGTCAAAAAGTCTGAAGAGTTATAATAGGCAGGAGTTCATAACAGATTCGATATAAGAGATTTGAATATGGAGTTTATCAGCGTACCAGTGATGTTTGAGGCACTTGAAGGGAAGAGCTGTCCCAAGTAGCATAGTGATTTAAAAAAAAAAAATGCAGTGCTTGTTAAATCCACAGATATCCAAACTCTGAGATTCCTGTGATTCGATGGGTTTTCTGACAAAGAAGGTATGAAGAAAGATCTGAAGATGGAGGAAGGAAACCAGATGAATATCCCCATTTAAGGGAGCAGGAAGAAGACAGGAATTTGCAGAGGAAAGAACAGAAATAAGGGACGGATGGGGTCATGTCACAGAAGCTCAGTGAGAGCCTCAGTAGAGAAAGTGGGGTCAGCAGAGCTGTTGAGGAGGAAGGGGGCTGAAAAGATGGCACCTGGGGACACGAAAAAGACATACAAAGTGGCTTAACCCCAAGCAGGACTGAGACGATTTTGAGGAAGTGGATTTGGTAAGTGTCGATGAAACCGGTTTTAGGATGCTGGGCCTCCAGCCTGCCTAGTCATCCGAACTGAATTATAACAGCCTCTCACATTTTAAATTTAGTTCTGATAGTTTGTGAGAAATCGGGGAAATCTGAAATAGAACTGACTACGAATGCTGCAGTAGAACTTGAGCGGGATGGTGTTTCCTGATGTAGGTATCTTCCACAGTGCTAAGCCTATATGCCCAAAAAATTTTGCAGAAAACAATTGTTTAAAAAAAATCAGCTTCCTTGAGGGATTGAATGTAGTTCACATCAGACTTTGCATCAGCAGCCTTATTTTCTGAACTATTGATAGTCCACTGTTCCTGGTTTCTTTCAATTCTACATTTTATCCTTTCACGGTAAAAAAAAAAAAAAAAAAAAAAAAAAAAGCCCTTCTGTGCTCTTTATCACTTTAGTTTATTTCCTGACTTTTTGGAAAGGCTGTTTCTTCTGTGTGAGGCAGCATATGGCAGAGTCCGAGGCTGGTGAGAGGCAGGTGGGGAGGATGGCTGTGTGATGTCAAGGCTGTGCCCCCAAGCTGTAATTGGGTGTCCCTGGCAGGCATCCACCGTGCAGCCCAAACACCTGCAGAAGCTCTCTCTGCCCACCTTGAAGTCCAAGGGATTTTTTGCTGTAATCGACTTTCATGTAGGAAATCTTTTTTTCACTTTTATTTCTTCCTTCCAATCTCATGCTCGGAGATGTGCAGTGGTCTGAATTAGCTGATGATATTGATAAACAATTATACCAATAGACCGTTTTGCAACTTAAAGTAGTCTTTTTACGTACTTGATCTCATTTGATCCTCAAATAAAAATACCTTGTAAAGAAATCACTTTATGTGGCATGATAAGTAGAAAATACGCTAAGGTTTTTTAAAAAGCTATTGTTTTTTTATCAAGACTATTTAGTAAGAAATGTCTGAACAAAGTGCATTGTCTGAGTCCAATGCTGGGTAAAGTAAAGATTAGGAAAGAATGCAAAGAAATGTACATGTTGCATACATTTGAGAAATTATTTTGGGGCTATCAAGGTTGTGTAACAGATGAGCCTACTGTTGACTGTTGTCAAGAAATTTTTATATTGTAAAAATATTTAAGTATTTAGAAAATTAAAGAGAAAAGCAAATATTTCAAAACTTAATTTTCCTCACCCTAGTTTTTGGTTTAGAATTTAATTTTTTAGTCGTGGTGACAAGTTTAGATTATATACTCTTTCTCAGTTCTTCTTGTAATCAGGACTAAATTTTCAGACATAAAATAAATCAGGATATATGTCTGGCAAGTCCAGACATCTAGCGGGGTTGAGGAATAGCTATTTGAAATCATGTTTAGAACATGACTCGAGTGAGGTGGGGTCTCTGATGGAGAAACCTAGTTTTTCTCCTTGGACAAAATGAGAAAAATGAAAAGTAGGGTCTTAATGATATGTTATTAATTAAAGGGAGTTCTACTGAAAGGGTAAAATGGCTTAAAGAATGGTGCTAAATCCAAAAATTAGAATCAATGCATTATGACCAACTAGTAATCATTATTCAGCAGAAAACCATCCAGACGAAAAGTTAAAACTCATTGCTAGATGGCTTTTTTGTTCCATCATTAATTTGTCACTGTGGTCATTTTAACCTTTATCCAATTGAGATGAATCTGTGGTAAATATATTCTTTTTTGAGGGGAATCCCAATTGTAGTCATAATTTGCGACTAGTTTAAGAAGAGCACCAAACACTAATCCAATGTTTACTCTTTTTCTGATATAGATGCCTTTGCCTTCTTTTCCTATAGATTTAAAAAAGTAAATTGAGTTGTTTTTGACACAGATTACAAACATACATAATATTCCTGGGATGTGTTTCAGTCTCTAGTTTATGTGCTCTTATAATTAACTAGATATCATCAAAAGAAAGGATTCTGGTTCAGGGCTCAAATTAAGGGCAAATAACTATAAACAGAGTGCTTGATTTATAAAAATAAGCAGCACATATGGGCTTCTGCCGCAGATGTTATACCCTAGAGCATGCCCTGATTTCTTTTTAGCTAAATAAGAATAGCAAAATCACATAGATGTGTAGTAATATATGAGTGTCAGTTACACTGGGATGCACTTCATATATAAAAAAGACAAGAGCACTTGTGAGTAGACTCTTCTAACCTCCGAAACTAGAAAATGCTGGTCATGCTACTTTTGGTTTATAGAGAGCAATATCCTTCAAACCTGCTCTGTCGCTTTCTCACCCATCACTCGGTCGCATGGTGTTCTGTGCTTGTCCATAGCACACGCACCTGTATACACCCTTTCTGGTAAGAAAGAGAAAGAATGGATATTATTGAATACTTAATATGTGGTGCTACTTTCTTTTGCCTCCATTCAATTCCTGAACATGGTTTAAGAAAATCCCTGTGCCACAATGTTTGCATCATTTCTGATATAGACAACTCCAGATTCTAGCGGCTAATTTGCAAAGGTAATTTAATCCTGACTAACCCTTCTGCAGACCCTCACTGAATGCCCACTCTATCTTGCTTGGTGAGTGTGTATCATTACTCTCAGTCTTCCAGAGGAGCAGACCCTGAGAGGCTGGTTCTTGTGCATGGCAGCACCACGAGGTCTGTCTTGACACCCAAGCCAAATCTCTTTCCTGAACACAAATTAAGGGATAACCACATACACTTGGCAAGCTGTCCTAGCTTCACAATTACTGTTCTCTCCCCCTCCCATACTGTTCCAAAGAGTAGGGGGTAAAGGAGATTCGCAGAGAGTAAAGTGATCCAGGAGAGTCTGATCACAGATGCTGTTTTTAAAGCGTGGAAGCCTCATAGACCGAATTCTCCACAGAGGTATTTGCATTTTGAAAGAGGAACTTTGTTGCTATAAATATGTAGGGGATACCCCTCCCCTTTACAAAAGGTTTTGTTTGAAAGACAATCAGCAATGCAGCAGCATGGAAGTGGGAGACCTTGCTGTGGAGGCATCAGGTCCAGGTTTCAGTAGGTATCCTTAAGACCTTATGAATAGTCAGGAGCCCCAGAAATACCCATCTAGCACTGGTACTGGTGCACACAGCATCAACATTTTTTAGATGATTTTGTTTTGCTGATGGGTTGGTAGCTAGAGCCTACTGAATGTATTAAACTTGGACACTGTCCTATTTTCAACAATGCTTGAGAGAGTTTACACACTAAACTTGGTATAGTGCTTCAGGATAAAATCAACTCTCTCAGGGTGGGAGAAGACATCAGGGGTTTCAGGTACTATATTGGCTCTGTTTTCTACAAGCAAAGGCAAAAATACACGTTGGTTTATAGAAGTCTCGCTTTCTGACCACTCACAATAGACACATTTATTTACAGAGGTAATCAATGTATGAAAAATATTTTCTTTTCTACAATTAGATTTGAGCAGGAATTTATTGAGTCATATGTGTAGGGCATACAACAAAGAAGCTGTTTAGAAATGGTATCTTTAATCAGACTCTCCTAGGTCACTGCAGATCTCCTTTGACCCCTGACCAAAAATGGGATTAGAAGATATATTCAACCAGCTTTATAAAAGACCTAGCGGGTTCGCATCTTGACCCTCTTAAGGACAGAAGGCACAACGTGGTCAGATGTCTCAAACGAACAGCTCGCATTCCATTTGTGACGGTGAGGCTCTCAACAAGCAATCATATATTCTAATGATGCAAATGAGTTGCAAATGAGAGTTATTAACCTGGACTGAGAAAACCTTGGGTATCATGAAATCTCTATATTGGCTTGTTTTTCTCAAAATCTTTGACTGACTTTTTGATATTTTGATATGTATCTTTTCTCAGGCTACTGGTTTAGGCATTGGCTAAAGGAAAAAAGGGGCAGATCAGTGAGGCTAACTTACTGTGTCTTGTAATTGCCCCCTTTTGGACCTTTTCTGCCTTGTTATAGAGGAGTTCCACAGGGTTCTTTCTTAGCTCCCAGTGTGGACCTCGATATGCTATGAATCCTTATGGGACAGAGAGGAGCCCTTGGAGGGAAACAGTCATTTCTGAGTCCAGGTTGGGTTTGGGGACTGGCTCTGATGAAAGGCAGATGTTTTAGTTAACTGTTTCATGTAACAACTCATCCCCAAACTTAGTAGCTTAAAACGATTATTTATTGTGGTCTCTCGTGGGTTTTTGGATTGATTGGGCTCCAGGTCTCATGCAGTTGCAGTCAGGCTGGGACTGAGTCGCCTACATGCTCTGGATGTTCAAGATGGCACCTGTATGTCCAGTACCTCTGCTGAGAGTGTGGGAACAGCCTAGCCAAGATTGGCCGGGCATGCCTCTCTCTCTATGTAACCTCTCGGTCTGGCTAGCTTGGGCTTATTCAAAGTTTATTCTATTTCTTACCTAATGGCTGGCTTTCCTCAGAGTAAGAATTTCAAGAGACCCAGATGAAGCTACAGGTATTTTTATGACCTAGTCTCTGAAGCCATGCAGCATCACCTCTGCTGCGTTCTTCTGGCCCAAAATGAGTCACAGGGGCCAGTCCAGATTCAAGGGGAGGGGATTTACACAAGGGTACGAATTCCAGGAGGCATGGTTCATTGGGGAGCCAATTTTGGAGACTAAAACCATGGTTGAACAAGAATCTTTTGAGACTTTCTAACTGAACTGGGTTCTTGGCTTTTGGTAAATGCCCACAATGATACTGAGGGGATCTCCCGACTAGAAATAGGTGTGGTGAACTCAGTCTACAGGCACAAAGTACTAATTGTACCCCAAAGTACTGTGAATTGGGCATCGAAGACCAGTTTGGTGGGAGGAATGGTTTGGTCCTTTGTTTGAATTCAGTATTTTAGAACTGGCCAAGGCAATCATTTATGGGAATGATCTGGAAGATGCTTAAGGAGAAGCCTGTGCCTGGAGACAAGTGAATTGTGCTTCCGAGGTCCTGTACCTGGATAAATTCCTGTCCTCACAGACACTGCTACTTGGCATTAGATAATAAAGCAAAGCAGAATACAGAGGACCAAGGGCTAATTCTCTGCCCCTGTGGTCCATTTGTGACATTCATTCATATCTCAACGTTGAGGAGTTTATTTATGAAATCAGCTCATTGACACTTTGGATCATACCTAGTGCTCTGTCTGAATGTGTGAGGTGCCAGGAAGATGGGTTAAGTGTGGGGCAGGGAAGACTGAGAAAAGCGGGACTCTCAGGTATTGCCCAAGAAACTGTCTTGCTAACCCTCCAATATCCTCGGTGTCTCTCTTTTTTTAAATAAGTCCCCTCCTCATTTCCCCTCTTTCTTTCAAATTTGCAAATATAATAAGGAGAAGGAAAACACTCAATTAACAACAAAAATAACAACAGCGATAGAGAAAGAGGGAACAGACCCCCTCAGGAAGAATTCCATATGATGGGAAATGTACTTAAAGAAGGGATAACCCCTACATACGTACAGTTTCTGGACACCTCATTCTGATGGATTTCATGCCAGACATGTAATTTTAAAATCAAAGAGACAAACAATCTGGGATGGGCAGAGGAGAATAGTGGGTAGAATAGGGATCAACTTGATGAATGCAAAGTGTGTGTGGTCTCTGGGGGCCATGATTTCAGGAGAGAAAAACAAGGGAAAGACCAAGGAACAGTGTGGCAGAGAAAATAATGTAAAGAGAAGAGTGGGTGGGAGCCTCAGAGAAATGTCGGGAGAAGCCTAAGGAGAGGCTGCCCTGGGGAAGAAAGTACAATCACTACCAACATGTTCCTCTCCATTTAAATGCTGAACATAAAACAATATGTAAAGTTGACAGCAGTAATTTTTCTGAGAGAAAGAAGTGGAGAGAAGATGAAGGTGTCAGGAGAGGGGACTGTGACACAAACATGCACAGTCACAGTGACAGAGGAAGAGGGTCCAGGGCAATGTATTTTCTCATGGTCTCTCGAGAGCAAAAACCTATGGATTAGGTTCATCCCCACACTTTTCCCAGCCAATATTTTTGCTGATGGGGTTGCAATAAATGCTCCTGCCAAAAGAATTTTTTACTAAAACATTCATTTATGAAAACTCCCTTTGAATGAAGACATAACCAAGAAAATATTGGGTGGTGACTCATTGTATGGCTTTGGAGTCAACTCCTGGCCCAGCCCTTTCCCAGTGGTGTGACCTGAGCCAATTATTTATCCTCTTTCAGCTTCAGTTTTCTCATCTGGAAGGTGGGGGACAAAAGCAGATCACACCTCATGCGGATTGCTGTGAGGATTAGACAGAATCTGCGTGCAGAGACTGAGCACGTTAACGGAAGACCTCGGCACACGGTAGCCAGTGTTATTATTACTCTATTGTTACAGGTAATAATAACACATTTCAACCTTCTCTCTTCTGTACTGTTAGAAGCTCCTCCCCTCCCCCAAGGCTGTACTCTCTGCCTGCAAAATCAAAGCATGTTTCTTTGCATGGTACAGTGATGTTCTTGAAAAACTTCTGAGAGGCCACACATGAAATGTTTTGGCAGAGATACAGTGTTGACTCAGATATACTGGTTAAGCCACCCACAACTTTTCCATTTTCCTGCCTCTCAATTAGCTCTAATTCTTGACTCCACTGCTCCTGCTTTTGGAGCGAAAGGGTTTTCGATGGTCCACTGGGCTGCTGGATTAAGCTGTACTTAAGTTACTTATTTGCAGAAATAAACTTGTCTTCTTTGCTTTTATCCTTCCTGTACAATGGCACATTCCTACTAATGACATTATTCTCCACGATTCTCCAGGGCCCTCCAGACAGGAAGAAGAAGGGATGTCACAAGACATATGCTTTTACGCTTTATTGGCCACCGTCATCCATGGACCTAACACTGAAGCTGAGCAAACAGCTCAGACCCAGACAGTCCAGACCAAAAAACCCACCGACTGTCAATTGAGTGGAGTCTGAATTTGATTAGAGTGCCATTTCCTGCCCTTTCCTCGGTGCTCACAGAGAAAGTAACAGCTTGTAGTCCCTAGGAGATGCTGCTTGATTTAAGCCCTGTGAAATTCTAACCAAAAGGTGATAGCAAGAAGAAACCAACCGGATCAAATTGTCCTTAGGAGCACTGGTCTGTTCCACCTGTGGTAACTGGCCGAGTTCAGGCCTGCACTTTGACAAGCTATGGGAAGTTGCCAGAAAGAACTCCCAGTAAATAACCCAGTGCTTGGAAAACAACCTTTTATGCTCTCTGGTATTGATTTAGATGAGGTCTGAGAAGACAGTAGAAGTACACAGGGCTAGTACGTCCATTGGGGTGACTTTGGGGGGAATGAATAGTTATTGGTAAATTATAAGAAGCATTTTGGTGCTATGAGGTTGTGAGCTGGATCAAGGACACTGTTTGCAATGAAGGTTGTTTTCTAATAAAGCAGAGTAATAGAGGAAGAAGCCAAGGAGCCAGTATTACCTCCTCCTTCAGACACAGATAATTTAGTCTATTTATTGGAGCTAAGAAACAAAGGAGGAAAAAACAAAGACCCTCACAGGTGTCCTTTTAATTTAATCAGTGCAGTTGGTACTGCGACCCAAATCGCTTAGGCTACAGGGCCTTCTGCTAAAAGGGCACTGCATAGAACCATCCTCTGGAAAGGTGTCAGGAATGCAACTGTTTATGGCATAAACAGGGAGCTGAATCTTAAATAGCTTACTCTGAAAATCTGATATGAAAAATAAGAAAAGGCATCAGAGCGTGGGTTTCACAGGCGGACGCCGGTTCACGTCAGCTTTGCCAAGCCTGATGTTCACACACACACACACAGCCCTCCATCATGGCTCGATGGCTTTTGATGAAACTGGAAACTGGAGACAGAGTTGAGGATAACTCAGTTCATGGTGAAGACGGAGAGATCAAAGTCTTTCTGTCTTTTGTGCCAGCGGGCACTTGGCTGTTCTTGAGGACGGAGCAGAGAGCATGAGGGCGGGGGGGGGGTGCGGAGGGGACGACAGCAGCAAGCAGATGTCAGGGCAGCTTCGCTCACCAGGAACAGGGAGCAAGACAGAAATTCACACTGGGTCTCGCCCTTCTATCAAGGGGCAAATGTCTCTTCTGGATAAACTCAGTTTTCCTTTTCATTTTGTCCAAGATGCACTTCACATCAAAGCCAGAAAGAAATTCCAGAAATGAGTTTCAGTTCAATGCTGGAAATATTTATGGAGCACCTAAGGCACTGTATCTGGGCATGTTAGCAGAGGAGAGATTAAAAAGCAAAGAGTAAGAGCTGGCCACTCCTTTTCTTTGGAGGGGAAGACCCACGTTCCAGATAAAGCAGTCAGAGGTGCTCTATTCGAAGGCAACCTTTGTGACACCCTCACGTGGGAAGGTTTCACAGAAGAAACTGTTTCTCTGGCTGTGGGTTAATTTAGGCACAGCCGAAATGCCCCTTTGATGGCACTTAGTGCATCGGCGTGTTATTTTCATCTCAGCGAGTATTAGGAGAGAATGATTTCCCTTTGGTGCAGAAAGCACTACTGTGAGGAACTGGGGGGATACAAAGGCAGCGGCCACATGACCAGGAGAGTCAGCCCCTCCTGCTGTCCCAGGCTGAGTCCTGGCAAGGTCCAGACTCCACAGCCAGCAGCTTTGGCCGTTGTCAGCTGCAGCGACACTACCGTCCCTTTGAGGCCTGGGAGAACGTGCCCAGGATAACAAAGACACACATGTAAGAAGGAGCCACTGGGGTTCGCAGGGTTTTGACAGTTCACCAGTGTCCATTTGTTGAATTCTGTATTCATGAAGCAATAAGAATAGTCTCTGACCTTTTGTTATGACCAAGAAGACCAACTGGGGCCCTGAAAAGTACATAATGACAAATTGGCAATAATATTAATAATAAAAGTTTTGAGAAATGGGCTTTTTTCTCCCCTCTCCCTGGCCTGTTTCCCATCCCTAGCCTTGGATCCCTGGGTTAGAAAAGCAAGCATCCCAGTTTTCTCCCCCGTGCTTTGTGAGTCACTGCCTCTGGGGGGATTGGCCATCTCTCTTCAGGTTCTCCCTGCAACTTGCAGGCGATGTTGCTATTAACCCCACGAGAAAGCACTGGGCCCAGTTCTTGGCTCCTGAGCCCTTTTTAATTTTTTAAAAAATGTTTTAAAATTTTTATTGGAGTATAGTTGGTTTACAATGTTGTGTTAGTTTCTGCTGTAGAGCAAAGTGAGTCAGTTATGCATATACATATATCCTCTCTTTTTCAGATTCTTTTCCCATTATAGGTCATTACAGAGTATTGAGTAGAGTTCCCTGTGCTATACAGTAGATCCTTATTAGTTATCTATTTTATATATAGTAGTGTGTACGTGTCAATCCCAATCTCCCAATTTGTGCCTCGCCACATTTCTCCCCTGGTAACCATAAGTTTGTTTTTTACATCTGTGACTCTATTTCTGTTTTGCAAATAAGTTCATTTGTACCATTATTTTAGATTCCACATATAAGCGATATCGTATATTTGTCTTTCTCTGTATGACCGACTTCACTCAGTATGACAGTCTCTAGGTCCACGTATTTGCTGCATATGGCATTATTTCTTTTTTTTTTTATGGCTGGATAATATTCCATTGTATGTATGTACCACATCTTTTTTATGCATTCCTCTGTCAATGGACATTTACGTGGCTTCCATGTCCTGGCTATTGTCAATAGTGCTGCAATGAACATTGGGGGTGCATTTATCTTTTTGAACTATGGTTTTCTCTGGATATATGCCCAGGAGTGGGATTGCTGGATCGCATGGTAGTTCTATTTTGAGTTTTTAAGGGAACCCTCTCACACTGTTGGTGGGAATGTAAATTGGTAAAACTACTATGGAGAACAGTATGGAGCTTCCTTGAGCCCTTTTTAATTGAATTGGCATAACAATCCCACATTGAGCGAGTGTAGCACCATTTTTGCATTTTTAACACTGGAATCCAGAAAGCACAGAGGATGATGCCTGTGCTTCATGAATTACGTCATTCCTTTCGCACTTATTACGTAATAGTTCGCTATTACCACTTACTTAGTAGTAAGTATCACTTAATAATACTATTACTTACCTTTCTGAAAAGTTTTATTTTTTCTTGATTATGAAAAGGATACAGCCTTACTGAAAAATCTTGGATCATACCGAATAAAAAGCTATAATGGGTGAATTAAAAATCATTTGTCATTTCATTATCTAGAGGTAGCTACTGTTAATATTTTTGCATTTATTCTGTAAAATTAACTTTATGTTAATACATATTCTTTTGTTAAAAATTCGACTATACTATGTAAGCTGTTTAGCAAATGCCTTTATTTTTATCTGTAACCATGAATACAAATCTTAATTACTTTTTTACGGCCTCGTAGTATTCCATAATGTAGATGAACCGTAATTGACTCAAGTTATCCATTGTTGTTGGGTCTCTGGCTTGTTTCTGATATTTTAAAATCTTTGGTCTTAAATAAACACAGCCGCAGTGAACATCATTGTATGTATACCTTTTGGACTTGCAACATTATTCCTTATGAAAAACTGGCTCAACGTGTATAAGCTCTTGAAAGGCTGGAAATGTATATGACAGCCTCCAGAGAGATTGTCCCAGTTTTTTTTTTTTTTTGCTAGCAGCAGGATCTGAGTGCCCATTTTCCCAACCCTCACCAGAACTCTCTATGCCTGTCCATCTCCCATTCTGATGAAAACTATGATGTTAACAACATTTTGATCTTTGCCAATGAATTTGTTGTTTTATTTCACTTCCTTTGTTTATCAGTGACATTTAAGGTCTTGCCATTCACTTGTTTATTAGCTTATTTTTTCTCTCATTTTCAGTTATCTATTAAATGACTAGTACGTGGAGGCATTGTGCTGTGACCCAGGGAAGCAACAGTGAGGAAAAAAAGAGTTCTCACCTTCATGGGGCTTAGGGTCTGACGGGATACTGTATTCCTTTCCTAGAGCGGTCACAACAGACTGCCACAAACTGGGTGGCCTTAAAACAACAGAAATGTATTACCTCAGTTCTGGAGGATAGAAGTCTGAAATCAAGGTGTTGGTAGGGATGTGCTCTCTCTGAAGCCTGTCAGAGAATCCTTCCTTGCCTATTTCTAACCTCTGTTGCTTTGTTGGCAATCTTTGGCTCTCTTCAGCTTGAAGATGTGTCACCTGGTCCTCCAACTTCACGTGCTGTTCTCCCCGTGTCTCTGTCTTCATATGGATATATTTTTGCAAGGAAACTAGTCTCATTGGGTTAGGGGTCCACCTACTCCAGTGTCACCCCGTTTTAACTAACTACATCTGCAAGGGCTTTATTTCCAAGTAAGGTCGTGTTCCACGGTACTGGGATTTAGGACTTCAACCTATCCATTTTTTTTGGTAGACATAATTCAACTCATAACAGGGACCCAGACATTAATGAAGTGACTAGTCAAATAAAAACTTTCATCTGTACCGAAGGAGAGGTACACGGGGCTGTGAGAGAAAAGGGTTGAGGGAGATCAGCTCAGTCAAGAAGCTCAGTTAAGGCATCCCCAGGGATGGATGATTTATTTGAGATGTTATGGAAGAGCTGAATCAGCCTGGCTGAGGGGAACAGCTGGAGGAAGAGCTGCCAGCAGGGCTACCAGCGGGGCAAAGGCGTCAGGAGGGCAGGGCAGTGTGGGGACTGAGGAACAGCGTGACCAGGGTGCAGGGAGCAAGGGCCAGGAGGGTGAGGTGAGACCGGAAAGGTAGGTGAGGCCGGTCATGTGGACCAGAAGCTGGACCCTGAGTCAAAGGGCAGGCACTGAAGTGACTTGTCTGGAGTGGGGAAGAGGACGACAGGGTGGCATTTGCATTTTTACATGTATGGACCCAATGTGGAAATGGATTAGAAGGCTCTGAGTAGATGCCAGAGCCAGGTGGAAGCTGTTACAAGGTGTGGCGAGAGACAGTGGTTTGGACTGTGGAGAAGTGGGTTAGACTTGAGAGAAGAGAGGGGGGCAAAAGAACCAGGATTTGCTGATGGATGAAGTGCAAGAGATGAGGGCAGGTAATGTCCAGAAGAAGCCTGAGGTTTCCAGTTTGTGTAGCAAGAAGGATGGTAGAAACCTCACAGGGAATTTGCAACACTTGGAAGAGATCCAGGGATCCAGATTTCGGGCATCTTAGTTTGAGATGCCTTTGGGATGTGTGGGTGGAAACACTGGGCAAGCAATTGAAGGACTGGGTCTGGGGCTTTGAGAGAGCAGGCGGTAGAGTCAAAACTCCAAGAGCCTTTTGGGCTCTCACTTTTGCGGTTTGCCCATTACCATTTCTGCCTTTCTCCTGTAGACGGGAGCTCTTGATAGGTTATAAGAGCTCTTTTTCATTCATAAGAGCTTGTTATCTAATGGGAAGTGGGGATCCAGCTGCTTGCCGCTCAAAAGCCAATAAAGAGGCAAGGTTGGTGGAAAGCAAACTGCTTTATTTCAGATGCCAGCAACTGGGGTGTGTGTGGTGGGAGGGCAGACTTCTGTCCAAAGGCCGGGTCCCCCCACCTGACAATCAGGGGACAAGAGTTTTTGTAGGCAGAGGGAGGGGGCTACATGTAGAAACAGCACAGTCAGCTCTGAGTCATCTTGAAGCTGGTCATTGGTGGTCTGACCAGAGTCATCTTGATTGTTTTAGGTACAGTTAATCTTCAGTTCCAGGGTTGGTTTGTTTCCATTTCTTTGAGGCCAGTTCTCTGAATTGTGGCAGCTTATGTGATGGCTCCAGTCTGGTCATCATGTAGTTAACCTCTTCCACCTAATGGGGGTTTCAGTATCTATAAGACAGCTCACAGGATACGGCTCAGGATATTATCTGCAGCCCATGAAGAGGAACTAAAGGTCCTTGACTTTGCTTAATGACTAAACTATTATTGGTTAGTCTTGTTGGACTGGTTTCCTTTGTTTCTGCATTTTCTCACTTCTTTGATTAAACTTATTCTTTGGCTAAAGTTTTTCCACAGACAAAAAGGCAGTCAGAGGACATGGTGGGGAAGGACCATAGGGTCCTGCTTCGTTTCTGTTACATGTTAACACATTATTTGAAATAGATATTGCGTTTTCTCTCAGTTTGTTGCCCATCTTATAAGTTTATTCATGGTGTTGCTGTGATTGTTTTAGGCATTAGGAAGGTTAGAGATATTTATGTAATTTTAGGTGTCAACATTTTCCTTCCAGTGCAGTGCAGCGTTTAAGTTTTCAAATCACACTGCCTAAGTTTGAATCCTGCCTCTGCCACTTATTACCTGTGTGGTCTCAGGCAGGTCATTTGCTTTATTTGTGTGTGTAAATTTTCTTCCCTGTAATATGGGGAGGACAGTGGCACCTACCTCATTATGGACATTAAATAATGCACAGAAAGAATAGCGCCAGGCACAGTAAATGTATGAGTCAATAAGTATTAACAATTATTGTTGCTGTTACTGCAGAGTAAATATGACAAACAGAATTGTAAAGAAAATGTATTTGTAAGTTCAAGTTCGAATAGTATTTTAGAAATAAGTAAAATTAACCAACTGGGGAAAAACAAGTTTACAAACTACCAGGACCAAACAAGTACAAGGGAAGTGGAAAACAGAGAGGTCAGTTTAATAACATCGATAAACTGTAATAGAAAATAAACCTCTGGCACTTTGAACATTCTAATCACAGGAGCAAAATATGGTTTGCACACACTTGGGAGAAAACCAGATAGCATTGTCTCCTAGGAAGAAGTGTCTAGGCTTCATATAAGAAAACCTGGGACCTCAAAACATGCCCCATATTATGATAAAAGGTTATTTTCTTGATACCCAATTTCCAACATGGGCGGGGTTGGTTCCGTATAGCAACAAACAATTCTTGGACACCAGGAGTGTGTCCAAGAATTCGACTCCATTTTGACACTATCTGCCAGGAGAGAGCATCAGATTTTACAGGGTAAGGGTTCAGCCTTACAAGACTTCTTTGCACACCGCCGTCCCCCCACCAACACACACACACACACACACACACACACACACACACACACACACACCACTTCAGGCACCAGTTGCAAGCCCAGGCTGTTACCTGTGCTTCTGACCAACTGGCTATAAGTCAGAGGTTCCCACAAACCCCTCCTCAGGTATGGTTAATTTGCAAGAGGGGCTCACAGAACTCAGAGAAAGATTTTACATACTATATCGCCAGTGTATTATAAAAGGGTCAGGAATAGTCAGATGGAAGAGATGCATAGGGCAAGGAATGTGTCAAGTGGGAAGGGGCACAGAGCTTCCATGGCTTCTCAGGGCAAGTCACTCTCCCCATGCCTCCACATGGTCACCAGCCTGGGAGCTCTCCAGACCCTCTCCTTATGGGTTTTTTATGGAGGATTCATTACATAGGCATGACTAAGTCATTGGCCATGGCGATTGAACTCAGTCTCCAGCCCCATTCCCCTCAACGGAGGTCTGGGGGTGGGACTGGAAGTTCCAACCCTCTAATCACATGGTGATTATTGGAATCACAGGGCTCCGTTGGAAACCAGTCCCATCCTTAGGTGCTTTCCAAAAGTCACCTCATTAACATAACAAAAGACTCCTCAATAGCTCTCCTCACTTAGGAAATTCCAAGGGTTTTAGGAGCGCTGTGCCAGAAACTGGGACAAAGGCTGTTTGTCTGAAAAATATGTATTTCTTAAAAATCACAGTATCACAGTTATACATAGGGGTGATTTTATGAGCCAATTTGGGGCAACGCAACTGGCAGCACTGAGGGACTGCCCAGGCTGATCAAGGTTGCCTCGAAGGTGGTACTCCAAGGTAGAAGTGGCCTGGAATCAAAAGTGACAGCAGAGGAGGTGGATTTGGTTTTGAATAAATATGTAAATCAGCAGGTCTGGCTGAGCATTTCTGGGAGGCTGTGTACTCAGGATTCTTCCCACTGATCTTTTGCTCAGTTGACATTGTTACATTAGAAACCTCAGGCAGGAGGAGGTAGTGATGTTACCTGGATGCACTGGCATTGGCAGGATCTGGGTGATTTACACTCCTTTTTGTTTAGATTGACTCCTTGCCTTTGCTATCAGGAGCAAAGGGCTGGAAGGGCTGTGACTGCCCAGAGTGGACTAGAGCTGATAGTATACCACTTTTATTATTGTCATTATTAGTATACTGATGGTCATAAATATTATTAGCAATGTTTTCTGTCTCTGTCATCATGCCTAGTAAGACCTTCCTCATCCTGAGATTGAAAATTATTCATCTGTATTTCCTTTCTTGGGTTTCTGTGGTTGCATTTTGCTTTAGAGCTTCGGTGTTAATCATTGCAACACATGTTTTCTATCTCCCTAATTCCTTTCTAAGCTCCCGGAGGTCAGGAAAAATGTCCTTGTTACTCTCTGGCTGGCCCAGCACCACCGAGCCGATCCTGGTGGACCTTCAGCAAGTGTCTACTGATGATGAGGGTGATGTGACATTGATTACAAAAGACTATTTTTTCTTTGTGATTTGATGCTTTTTCTTTTTTCTTTTTTTTTTGCGGTACGCGGGCCTCTCACTGTTGCGGCCCCTCCCGTTGCGGAGCACAGGCTCCGGACGCGCAAGCTCAGTGGCCATGGTTCACGGACCCAGCCGCTCCACGGCATGTGGGATTTTCCCGGACCGGGGCACGAACCTGTGTCCCCTGCATCGGCAGGCGGACTCTCAACCACTGCACCACCAGAGGAGCTCAGTTCAGTTGCTTTTTGAAAGAGGTGAGCTCTTGTCAGCTCCTTCAGGGGTAGAAGAGGTCTGCAGTGTTGGGAACTGAGAGCAGGGAGCCATCGAGGTGCACAGCACTGTCTGGAACAGGTGTTCAGGAGGGCACGTGACAGCAGCATGAAGCAGCTAGATTTCGATAGAGAAGCCCGCAGGGCAGGTACTCTGACCTGGCTTTCTAGCTCCTGTTTGTCAGAGGGAGCCCCAAAGGCCATTTCTCTTATTTTCCTAACATAGAAAATAACTGTACAATGGATAGTAAGGGATTGAGAATATTTTGACAGCGTTTCTGTTGATATGCCAGGGAGAGGTTTAATCCTTGCTGTGGCCTATTCTTTTTTGGGGAAAGACCAACCGGTTCTATTACCAGGACATGAGCTAGAAAGCAATACAAACAAGGGTGATTGATTGTGTGTGTGTGTGTGTGTGAATGTGAATGTGTGTTTATCCTTGGTCTGGAAGAAATGTGTGGAGTGATCTTCCTGGTTGTAGGTTAATCTTTTCCCACGTAAATAGAGGGGTTTAAAGAGAGATATAAATACTTTCTTACCCTGAGAGAAAACAGACTTTGTACTGCAATGTACAATGTATCCAAGTGAAGGAAATTAGAAGTGAAATAAGGAAAGAGAAGGGGAGAGAGAGACAGGAAAGTGGAAACATCAGAGTGTGTACCAGTGAGAATTCTCTAGGGAAACAGAAACAGTAGGATGTATATCACATTATCTATCTATCATCTATCATCTATCTATCTATCTATCTAACACCTATCTTTCATGTCTTGAGAAATTTATTTTAATATTTATCCTAAGGACTTGGCTTACATGATTGTGGAAGCTGGCAAGTCCCCAATCTGCAGGGCAGACAGCAGGCTGAAGACCTACAGAGAAACTGATGCTGGAGTTCAAGTCCAAAGGCTGTCTGCTGGCAAAATTCCTTTTTCCTCAGGGGAGGTCAGTCTTTTTCCTGTTCAGGCCTTCAACAGATTGGATGAGGCCCACCCACATTTTGGAGAGTGATCTGCTTTCCTCAAAGTCTACTGATTTAAACGTTAATGTCATCTAAAACAAACCTTCACAGAAGCATCTGGAATAACATTTGATCATCACACATTTGGTTACCTTGGTCTAGCCATGTTGACATACAAAATGAACTATCTGAGAGGACATCTACACAAAGCCCATGTGAGGATTTCTGGGCAGCTGCAGCAGTGTGAACTATATATAAGCCCCCTGCAACACATGTGGGAGAAGAATTTAAGATATTTCTACCTCTCCAGGAGAGGGAACTGGAGGTGCTCTGCCACCCTGCAGGCAAATGCAAATCAGACCAAGATCTAGGACAGCTCAGACATGGACCAGTAGAGACTTAAGCCCCAAATAAAACTTATATTTTTATTTAGCTACCTAATGATATTGTGATACATCAGACTTTTATATTTGCTTTAGTCATCTATGTGTAACTTATACTTCCAGTAAGCTTTGCTTATAATGTCATCTAAAATGTGTATTAAGCTTCACATAATCCTCAATATATTTTTGTACCTTCAGATTAGGAAACTCAGAGTGAATGAGCTGTAATTAAGGGTTAAATGGAGGGAAATTCCACCAACTCACTTCGTTCTAAACTCTGCTCAGGCAGAGTCAGGCTAACTCTGATTGGCATGGTGGGGAAACACAGGGTTTGAATGCAGGCTCTGCATTACAGACGTGCCATTTAAATGATGTGACCGTCACTTAAACTTTTAGAAACTCAGTGTCTCCATCTGTTAAATGGGGATTATGATACCTGTCTTGTAAGGTTATTGAGAGTATGAAATTAAATCTTGCAACCAAAGCATCTAGTACAATTCTTGAAAAAAGAGTTGGTGCTAAATAATTGTTACTTACCTTCCTCCTGGGTCAGGCCAGGGTTGGAGTATATGAAAGACACTGTTAGTTGCCTATCTAATTTCCCTTCTTTCCTTTTTTGTTGGTTCATGCCAAATCCTGTTAAAGAAACCTACATTTCCCAGCCTCCCTGTGGTTATGAATGTCATTTAACATGTTCCATCCAATGCGACGTAAATGGAAGCCATCTACTTTGCTGATAATGGTGCCATCTCTTCCTCTTCTTCACTTCCTTCTTTTCCCTACCTGGTATGCAGATTTGATAGCTGGAGCTGTGGTAATCATTTTGTGACCACTAGAAAATGGACAAGAAATCCAGAGGTCTCAGCACAGATATCCTTGCATCACTGAACCAATTACCAGCGACTTTTTTTTTTTATCATGACAACTTCTACCTGAGTAAAAATAAGCTTCTATTTTGTTTAATCTACTATTTAATCAGATGTTTTTATCAGTAATAGTCTACTGCAATCCAACCAACATGGGGGTTAATTTAGTGAATAGTAAATGTAGCTTTAAAAAGTTCTGTTTAGGTTTTCCCTGGTGGTGCAGTGGTTGAGAGTCCGCCTGCTGATGCAGGGGACACGGGTTCGTGCCCTGGTCCGGGAAGATCCCACGTGCCGCAGAGCGGCTGGGCCCATGAGCCATGGCTGATGAGCCTGCGATGAGCCTGCGCGTCCGGAGCCTGCGCTCCGCAACGGAAGAGGCCACAAAAAAAAAAAAAAGAAAGAAAAAAGTACTGTTTAGGAATATTATTGACTACCCAAATAAAGTTGCCCTGTAAATATCTGTTACTGGTGTCAGTAAACTATGCCATACAACTTGAGGCATACCTTCCCCTGCTCCCTGTGCCCTGTTACTTTAAATAGTTGCCAAAATTCAGTGGATTCCCCTCCTTACCTCTTCCAAATCCCACCCACCTTAATTTATTTTTTTGGCATTTATTTATTTATTTACTTTTTACATTTTTATTGGAGTATAATTGCAATACAATGGTGTGTTTCTGCTTCATAACAAAGTGAATCAGTTATACATACACATACGTTCCCACATCTCTTCCCTCTTGCGTCTCCCTCCCTCCCTCCCACCCTCCCCATCCACGCATACAGAATTCTTTCTCAACCATTAACCTCTATTCTTACATGCCAGAAGGAAAAAAAAATGGATGTTTTTCTGCTTTCACAAAAATAAACTGAAGTATTTCTATAACATTTAATCCAGTTTTCTAAAAACAGAATTCTATGCCTTCCATTTGAGGAAGACTTAGAAGTTGCGTCTTAGGTACTGCACATCGAGCTCTAAGCAGTACTGCTGTTTGTTGGTTGCAACGAGATGATACAGACATTGAGAGCAAGCATTTAGAAACTTTCATAATCATTAGACATGATTGCAACATTTACTTTTATTGTATTTTAAGAAAGTATTAGTCCATCATGGATTGGAAATTTGAAAAAAAAGATTTCCTTTTTTTTTTTTTTTTTTTAAACCATAGTTAGTTTGAGAAGCACTGTTGTAATGGATAAATACCAGGTGGTAAGAAAAGTCACTACAGAGTTTAGTATTATTTTCAAAATTAACCTTTAAAAAATGATAGTATTTTCATAATGTGAGAAATAAACCTACTGAGTATTTGGAAAAGTTATTTGAGGATTTGTCCAGTATTTAGTTCACACGCCTGTGCGCGCGCGCACACACACACGCACACGCACACACACCCCTTATGTGGTTGGAGATCAACGTGAATACTCACTACAACAATAGCTTCTTATTTTCCTTAACTAAATGTGATTACCCCTTTGCTTATGTAAATTAATACTTCAATACACAGAATGATAATGAATTATTCTCAAAAGTAGGACATAATAGTATCTACAACACATCAAGAGAAATTTAGAAATAGGACTATCTAAGATAATGAGAGGCAATTGGGAATTTGGGGAAGAGGCGAATTTAACATATGGAAGTAATTATTATGAATTTTAAATTATTTACTAAGTATAGCAACATCGAGATGCTTTTGTTAACCAACTTCGGAATTTTTTTTTAAAAAAGAAAAGACCAAAATGTGGAACAACCGCAGGTATTCTGGACTCTAAAAAACATATAATGAATCAAAAGTCTTCAATCCTGGGCTTCCCTGGTGGCGCAGTTGTTGAGAGTCCTCCTGCCGATGCAGGCGTACGCGGGTTCGTGCCCCGGTCCGGGATGATCCCACATGCCGCGGAGCGGCTGGGCCCGTGAGCCATGGCTGCTGAGCCTGCGCGTCGGGAGCCTGTGCTCCGCAACGGGAGAGGCCACAACAGTGAGAGGCCCAAGTACCGCAAAACTAAACAAAAGTCTTCAATCCTGTAAAGCTCTTGAGAAAATCTAGGACTAATCCTGGATGGATGCAATGAAGTTTGTTGTTAGTTGATACAGTCATTGTTCCAAGAACTGTGAACCACGTAAGTCAGCCCGATGATGTGGAGCATTTTGGCTTGCAAATTTTTGCCTAATGCTTTTCTGTTTTCCTTAATAAGAAAAATATCTCTGTGCTGTTTACAAAGACTTTGGGGTGCTGCTTACCATTTTAGCTACTAACACAAACAACCTTGACAATAATAATTTATTTTTTTAATCCCTTTTCACCCAGACAAGTAAGCAATCATCAATTATAGACCCTCACATGGAATACAAATTTAGCACCATGGAAATGAAAACTAAAGCAATTTGTATCTTTACTATTCCAAGGGGAATCATTCTTGTTCTATTTATTATGAAATATTCCCTCTATCTTACACTCTTCTAAGTTATATCAATGTCATCGACCATAACTTGAATCATAATGAGTAGATGATACTCTTGCATGACTGGAATCATACCATCATTATTAGATGACTTAGTTAGCATATGTGGTTAAAATGTCACTGTCTTTTTATTTATTGACTTATTTCAGAGTGGCATAGGTTATATCAGGACCGGGATCCTGGATGTATCTTTATGCAATAGCATAGTGTTTTGTTTATTTTTTAACCCATATCCACTAACCATATACATGGAGCCATCCACACTACTTTAAAATATTTCTTTATAAACCATATATTTTTCCCCTATGCCTTTTATTATCAGTGCCCCTGGAAAAAAAGGTGAAACACGGGCAAAGAAATGTGATAGCCTTGTTTCAGAAACATTGGTAGATTTTAGGAGGAGGAACCTCAAATCAGGAAAGATGTCAGTGAGAGAAACAAACATTTTTCCTGAACCCATGGGGCTCCAATCTGTGCCCAGTGTGCTTGTGTTCCTCAAGGTCTGTGTACATTTATGAGGGAAGGAGTGGGTGGTCGGAACTCCCTGAGGATGTTTCCTGAGAACACCACATCCAAGGTCAAATATCTTGGCATCATTTCTGGTCTTATGCTTACGAATAAGCATGCATAAAGGAAGAAAGAAGCATTTGCTTTAGAAATGATGCTAGAATTTATCTTTACCTGACTCTCCTGCCACTGAGATCTGTATTTGGCCCTTAATCATTACTTCCTGCTGTTGCAGTCCCCCTCCCCTCCCCCCACCCCTACTCTTCCTTGGCCACTACTCTCAGAATTCTCTTCAGGGGAGACCAAAGTGCTCCAGACAAGTTATTCTCTCCATTTTGGAAGAACTCACTGTCTCATGTCCTTTGACTTCTCTGGCCTTTTGCTTCTTTTCAAATTCTATTCAAATCTCACCTTCTGTGCCCTAAGCATTCTTTGGAACTCCTTCTTAAGTGTTTATGGGTCTGTTCACTTACTTGCTAAGTCTGCCTGAGTTATTTCCCAGGATTTAAAAGAAATTAGGGTAGATTAAAAATATTAAGCAGCATGCCTGATGAGCAATGAAATGTATGTATATATTTTTAAGCTTTGTCCTCTTGTAGATGGTTATTAGAGAATTTGGGTTTGTAAGGAAACTGAGATTTTCTATGTATTAATATGATAATATCAGTGATTCTACAACATGTTTATTTTCTGATCTGCTTCATGGTTATAGTAGTTTAGTTGCACGATACCTAATTAATGATGTCTTTGGAAGTCTCACCAGATAATATAACGATAAATTAACTAGAAACTGATAAAATTAGCTGAGCCACCCTCATATGGTCTGAGGTTTCTTTGCAGACCCAAACTGTGGGTAGTAAGAGAAGGTGAGAGTATTTGAATGAGTAGCATTTCTAAAGGTTAGGAGACAATGCACATACTGTAAGTTAAGTTAAATGAATCCACTTTTTATTTCTATTATATAATTGGAAGAACAAAACCTTACCCCCTCTGAACCATTACTCTCACTGCAATGCTCATTAGCTCATGATTAAGTCTTAATATAAAATGCCATGGCTTCTTTTTCAGACTAAGAACTTAGCTTACTGAAATATGACTTACCTTCTATTGACAATCATCTGGCTATTCTAATTAACTCCCCCTTCTTTCCCATTTTCCCCAGTAGCTTCTTCTTTCTTAAAAATAAAAATATTTGAGAATGTGGATGTGACACTCAATCTAAAATGAAAGTCAGAGCTATTACTAAGGAAATCATATAGCTTCAATTCCCAACTGTATACCCTTCTGACTAGTGGATTTTATTGCAACGCTTGTTATTTATGTTAGTCATTGGACTGGATTTGTGGTCCCTGTTTTTGAGCATGTGGCGTAGTGAGTTGCAAAGATCTCAAAGGCAATTCTCTCTGCTCTGTGCAGAAGGACTTACATTTTTTTAAACATCTTTATTGGAGTATAATTGCTTTACAATGCTAACACATATATATGGAATCTAAGGGGAAAAAAAAAGGTCATGAAGAACCTAGGGGTAAGAAAGTCGGGAATAAAGGCACAGACCTACTAGAGCATGGACTTGAGGATATGGGGAGGGGGAAGGGTAAGCTGTGACAAAGTGAGAGAATGGCATGGACATACATTTTTGAATAGAATATACACTAGAAATTGAGGTCTGGATTGCAGCCTTAATGTTAAAGCAGTATGTTTCAACTGACTAAGCAGGACACTAACAATTTAGATAAAAGTATGCAATATATCAATTAATGAACTATAAAAACCCCTCAATGAACATTAACCCTTGAGAGCATATAAGTATGTATATGCATTGTAAACATTTACTTAATTGGTGATAATGACAGCTTTCATGGCAACACTGTTATTATTTAAGTTTGTGATTAGCTATTTATATACACCTGGGTGGAAAATAAGAAGTCTGATTCTAAACCTCATTGCTCTGATCATGAAGGGTTCTTTCAAGGGGAAATTGGAGTTGACATAGAAACTGAAATACAGGCTAAGAGTCATTTTATCAAGAGTCACTTTAAACATTTATCAATAAGTGTTTAACAAATAGTTTCTTTGGAGGTGGGCCTGTGTCAGGTGTGGTGGAGGTCACAGCCCCATGCCTCAGAAGTTACAATCACAGAAGTTCAAGCTAGTCTAGTAGTCATGAAGCAACTCAAGGGTTAATGGTCTGACTCTGACTGAAAACACTGACAGAGCTCAGAATAGGGAGGGAAAGCATCAGAGTCTCAGATGGCTGGGGAAGGCTTATGGGACTGATGGTCCTTGATCTGGACTTTAAAGGAAAGGCTGGGTTTGGATCAAGGAAGATAAAACTGTAGCAGGGGCTGGGAAGGGGAATGAACACGGTGTGGTCATGGGCATGGGGGAGACCAACTGGGCTGGAGCTGAACAATCAACAATGCACAGAGGACGAAGGGATGGAGTGCCCTGACATGTGCAACTAGTTAGAAGAGTCATGGGCTGGGTGACAGGCTCTGACACCTGTTGCTGCTGATCTGGAGCTAATGGGCCTATGTGGCCAAGCAGGTTGGGAGCAGGTTGGCATCATGGAGGTGGAGCCCAACCTTGCGAGTGTTGGAGAAGATGTGAGGTTTGCAGAGGGAAAGACACGTCTTTTGGCACACGGGGCTGGCTGTAAATGAATTAGTGTATATGGACATTTATCTTTGGCATCTCTGCTTTATCACCCTCTGCGTTTCTCCCATAGTTTGGGTATCTTGCTCTGGCTTCAACTGCACAAGGCTTCCCTTTGCTTTGCCTTATTTTGAATTAGTTGTAGTTTAACTTTCCTTAGTCTCACATCCTGAAAGTTAGAACCTCTGGGGTTCTGCTAACTATGTAGGTTACATGAAAGAAGGATAGCATCCTGTGCCTAGTACTTTGGGGATGATATCTCCCCTTTCTGGGTGAACATTTTAATATTCTTTGGTTAAATAAGTGTTTTCGTATCCCTAAAATCGTGTCACCCTCCCCCCCGCATTTAGTCTCTGTATAGCGGTCAGACTTATAAACTCTGCTTTGCTTAATTAAAACAATACCAAGCCCTTATTAAATGATACAATTGGTGTGTGTGTGTGTGTGTGTGTGTGTGTGTGTGTGTGTTGCCTGGCTAATTCAGTTATTTAAATCACAATATTGAGTCTGAGTTTTCCTTTATAGGCCATTTAAACTTGCAGAGATAAAAATGTAGTCCTGTGCACACAGATTTTATTCCTAGCTTTATATAAAACCCTAAGAGGACCTTATAAAGGAATTGTGGCCACTACTTAAAGCTGGTATTGTGGTAATGTCTCAGGCCTGGTGGAAGAAAGTGGCGACCAGTAACATCAGGTGTGTATGTATAAAACCACTTTTTTGGGGGAACTAATTATTTTCACAGAAAATAATTTGCAACCCCACAAAGTTGCTCCATGAGTTCTGCATCGGTTATTTCTTAAAAAATGGCACAGCAGGTCTCTAATCTGATTGATTATTACCAGATTTCAGGCTTGAACTGTCCTTTAAGATTTGACTTTTAGGAAAGAAAATGGAGGGAAAGGAGCATAGGAAATATATCTTTGAGAGTACGGGATTATAATAGGAAAGTAGCAACTGAATTCAGTTTCACAACTCAACTCAGTTGAATTTCTCAATTAAAGTTTGGTGTTAAAGATGAAGAAATGTTAGTGAGCAGTTTTAAACACAATACAGCTGTGCCAACTCTGGCATGGTGATGTTTATCTTGCATCGTCCTATGGTCTGAACACAGTGTTTTTTAAGAGTGGTACCCAATAAAAATTGTTTTCCTGAATAACTGAACAATTGAAAAGTGAGATTATTATTCTAGCTGATGATTTGGAATGTATAATTATTTGACATTTGACATGAAGAAAATTGAAAATAAGGCAAATCAAATACGAATTTAAGTGTTAACTACCAGCAACCTGTTTCCTTTCATGTCACCAAAAGTTAAAGAAGGACATTCCCATGATTAACTAGAATTAGTTGTTTTTTTATTGTTTTAAAGTTGAAAAGTATATATAAAACTATATTTGATGCTTTAAAATGAGGAGATTAATGTATTAGTCTATTTTAAAAGGATTTATAATTGGTCTGTGTAAAATGCAATATTGTTTGAGTGTTATATATTATATTAGTAAAGCCACATAATTTAGAGACTCTCTGTAGACATGGTTTCATCTTACTTAAGTGACCGTCTCTAAAATGTGTTACTATGTGCTCTGTACAGTAGTCTATCAGTTACTTTTTACTTAAAGAAAGCCTGATCATTTCTGCATTGCAGAAGTTTGGTCAGTTAATTGTTTTAAGGATTATTTTCTTGTCATGATACTTGTAATTGTTGAAACCGCAAAAGGTGGGCACAAAATCTGCACCTCTTCTCTATCATTTTAAGGCTCTTTACTAGACTTTTTGGATAATTTATTAAAAATCTGTCCTCTTAAATTTAAACATTATAAATAAATATTATATAGGAAAAATCATTAAAACTTTGAATTTTGGAAATTTGTCTCCTCTACCTTCAGTTTATTCTTTGTGGTAAAATGTCTCCACATCACATCCCCTGTCATCATCTAAGGCTGATGCCATCTGAATATTCTTGTCCAGGGAAATAGGTTTCTGTAACTCATGGTATAAAATATCATTCCACAGCATCTTATGTTCTCCTCAGTGTAGGTGGAACCATTCTAGTACATTGGGAGCAAGTTTTAAGTAACATGGTTTAAATGTGAATTTCAGAAAATTGCAGACAAAGCACATACATATAATTTAGTCTCTTATTTCGTATTCGTTCTTTCTGAAATCAGAACTAACATTCCTTTTGGAGGGGTGGGTAGAAACTGTTCTTACCTAACACAATAAAGGTCAACTCCCTTTATGAAATTTCCTATTGTAGTAGATCGTTATAATAATGGCCTGTAATGAATCATGCCGACCTGTGTCCCTGCCCCTTTGTAATGGAATGCTGCTGCTAGTACTACTGTGAGGTAGAGTCTATTTCGCCACCCTGTTGAATCTGGGCTGGCCTTGTAAATTGCTTTGACCAATAGAATGTAGCAAAAGTGACAATTGTATGAGTTCCAGAGCCTAGGTCTCAAGATATTTTGCAGAGTCTGCCTTCACCTCGTGGGAACCCTGAGACCACCAGTTTGGGTAGAACCCTGAAAAAAGAGTTCTGGTTACGCCAACAGTCATCACTAACTGCCAGACATGTGAGTGAGGTCACTTTGGAATTTCCAACCCAGACCAGCTGTAACTGCACAGAGCCCAGCCAAGATCAGCGAAGAGCCAACCAATCAACCCACAAAATGATGAGAAATGACAAATGGTTCTCATTTTAAGCTGTTAAGTGTTGGGGTTAGATTAATACCCGAAACACCAATGAAATGCTAAAATCTGCCACGTCAGAAACACCCTAACTCTGTAATAGCCTAAAGAACATTCTGCATTATTTTTCTAAACAATTTGTGCTGATCTTTGCCAATATCATCTAGCTGACTGGAAACCTTCAACACTTCATAAAGAATCCTTGAATTTTAATTTGCTATAGGGACCCTCCCAGGACTCTGTATTTCTTTGTTGGCCTTTTGGCTGCAGAGTGGAATGTGCTTCCATTGAGCTGCTTTTCATAGCCAAGGTAACCCGAGTTACTTCACAGAGGAATGTACTGGGGGGTAGTGTCTCTTCCAGCTGTAAAAGGACAATTATGTAATGGCTCATACAGCACTTAATTTTTAGAACTTGTCTTACTGAGAGGAAGTGTGAAGAAAAGGGAAAATAATGGCTGAATATTGGACCCCAATACAGAGAGGAAGAGCACCCAAACTTTCCACGTCATCCTTATATTTTGCAATTCACTTCTAATGAGAGGCTGTTTAAGTGAGTCATAATTCAAATCTGGAAGTATCCTGTGTAATTACATACATTCCTTATTTCCATGTAGCAGACAAATAAAATCATATGTAACTTCTTTTGAATTAGCTTATGCTACATATTCTTTAATTTCTTTAATTTATGTTACAGGGAAATTTACCTGCATTCAAAGTACCTTGTCATGTAGTCCACATAGATTGATGCCATAGGAGACAGAGCCATCTGAATTATGAAGATATATAATTCGTACTGCAAAAGAAATCACAAAAATGTGATTAGTGGATTATATTTTTCCCCTGTTACCACTCTGTTAAATAAATTCTATCAAAAATGTAGAAAAACAATAAGTTGTATGAAGTCTCACAGTAGAACTCAAGTGGAGAAGTGTCTTAGTAACAAGTGCTCTAGCTGCTTGCTGGTACCCCAGGAACCAAGGAAGGAGAGAAACTATTTCACAGTATCTAGCTTGTTTTCACCTCTGGTACAAAGCAGTAGATCTACATTAGATGAATTAGTTTGGGGTCAAGGATTCACTTTTTAGAGTTCAACTCATGCTTTTCCTCCCCTTTGCTTAAATAATGCTCATTCTAAACAGGTATGGATTCCTTCATGTCACTTTTCAGTTTGCTGTGCCTGTGTATGAATGGTCTAATTTACAAAGAGCTTTGTGATTAAGCTCTAACTAGAATGTTGGAGAAATACCTGCACTGCACAGCCCAGGGGTTCAGTAGATAGCTCATGTTCGTCATGAAGCAAATCCAAGAACCCTAGAGTGCCAAATAGCCCAGTTCCTTGCTATTCCCCAAGGACTTGTGTTCCACCATCCTTAGATCATCTTTTCATCCTAGGCTTCCTCATCAGATGTTTCCCCAGAGTTAGCCACTGCTTTGTGTTCTTTGACATGTTCACAGTGAAGTAGAGGAGAGGGACTTGACTACTTGAACAGTAAGTGTGTTAAGCCAGATAACAGAGATATGGACAAATTTGCGAAGGGAGCAGAAAAAGGGAGATTCACAGAAGCTTTGGTGTCAAGGCATCAATACAAGTTTACTGCGGGGGAGAGTGGTCCAAGCTGCTAAAGCACAGAGTCGGACATGAGCATGAATTGTTTAGAAAATAGTGCAAAGCTTCTCATGAATAACTGGGCTTCAGATTCTTGAGGGCAGGGGATTGGTGGGATACGGAGCATGTGAGGTAAACTGGGGCCAGATTGTGAAGGGACTTTTATGCTATAATGAGGAAGAAAAACCTCAGTTTTGAACCCAACTTGTTAACGGCTGTGCAACAAAAACTTGAGAGGGTTGTGGTTCTTTCTAGGACTCTCTGCTTCATTATGCATAAGACTTGGGTAATAAACAGGCAATTAGTTGACATAAAATTATTTATTATTCAATTATGTGACATCATGATGGTCAATATACAAGAATTTGGCTTTTTTGAAACTGAACCTTGAAGAGTTAGAATGATATATAACATATAGAAGCAAATTAAAAAGTTATAACTGATAGATCTGGCACTATTATTAAGGATAATCAACAAATAGGGTCACTCTATTGGAATGAAGGGTTGAGATAACTGTCTGGATAATTGACACCCAGAACCCTAGTTGACCCAAATTACCTGAGGTTTTTTTACTTTAATTATGCAATTAGTTGCCTCTAATTCCCCATTTTGCTTTGCCAGCACACTACATCATGACTAAATAGGCCACCAAAAAGAAAATGAAGTTCTCAGCAAAGATGATCAGAAACTATTTCAAAGGGCACCTGACAAGCATGTGAACGGCAGTTATAGGGTGACTTCCAAGAGCAAACAGCACTATATTTCTAATGCTGTCAACCTGAGATAAAATTACTTCTTATTTTAAAGAAAATCAACCATTTAAATTGTGCTTAAATTGCTGCAAAATTTTAAAGGACTCCATACCGAATGAGGACAGCATCCTTTTCCCTTGGTTTTATATCCTAATATAATTTTCTGCATGGGTACTTATACCTGTGAATGTTTTCTTTTCTTAAACATTTGGGTTCTGCTGTCTGGGGATGTGCCTCTTGTTTTTGTGAAGATTCTATAGAGGACAGTGGTCACGTGGCTCTCACTCCACTGCTTGTACACAAACAGAACCATCTAAAGCAAATATCAGATGTTGACAACTTACAGTAGAGACAGATTTTTGAAAAATAAACAAATACCTGTACTTTTAAAAATTGGCTCCTAAGTAAGGAAGTACAGACCAAAGAATAAGAAAATATACTCTCTGCCTATTTTTCCTTAGTGCATCAGAGTTAAAAATCAAATCAATATCATTTCAGTGTGAGATAGTGGCTACAGCATGTAGACATCAGCAGAGTAATTAAAAAGCCAATGAGTTTACTTGGTAAGATGTAATTTAGCCATAATCAGTGGCTGCTTCCAAGAAATCTATTTACCCCCAAGTATCCTCAGGCATGGATGGGAGAGTGTGAAATGATGGAGTTTTAGTTATTTTTGTATGTAGCAAATTTCAATTACCACTTCTTCTGTAAAAAAAATTGTTATAGTAATATTACCTTGAAGTTCCCCAAGCTTACAGCCACCAGAGATTTAAGAGCAAAAACATTTCTGTTTTACTGATTCTGAAAACCTCACTTCATAGATTCCGCCCCCCCTCCCCCCACCCCATTGGTTAGAAATTCCTTGATTCAACTCACAATGCCTGCTGTTTCTGGAGTTTAGGTGGGATGCCTGCTTAGAAATAATTTGTGGAAAACAACAACGAAACTTTGCTTCTGAAGCGTTTTGATAAAGTGTACCCAGATTCTCCAGAGAGATTTTCACCCACAATTTAACACATAATGAGACCTTGCTACTTGTATGGCACACTTCAGAAAGACCAAGGTATGCACAGAAGCACAGGAGTTGGAAAATAGGTTTCAGGTCAAGCACCAATCCCCATAGACTGTTAGTGGGGCCCTGTGCTGAGACCATCACCAGGAAAAAAAAGGTACATTTCATTAGCAATGTCTGCTATGCATACAGGAGGCGCGGAGGCCAGCTATCGTTGCTTGGCTCATTAGAACAGGCTTTTAGGGAAGCATTTCAAAGTGAGGCCACAGATTCGCATCTTTTTGGCCTTCTGCCTTCGAGAGTTGTGTTCTTTTTC
>NW_006791304.1:394848-413598 GCF_000442215.2 Lipotes vexillifer | reverse complement strand
TTCCCTATGCCACCTAAAACAATACTTTGAACATGAAGACATGGGGCAAACACTCCTCTGATGACCTCATTGTCCCCAAGTAGGAAGCAATACCTTTGCCATTGACTTGCCATAAATGCCTCAGGCCCTCGCTGAGAGTTATCTGTAATGTTACATTAAATCTTTTTAGTTCAACATTTCTATATCGTTACGGCAGAAATGTTCAGTATAGTCATGGTTTTGAAGAAAAGGTTTTCCCAAGTGTAAATGATTATAAACGTTTCATATTCTTGTCTTATTAATGTGTTTTATATAAAAAGTTTTATTTTCTTCTACAGAAACCTATAGAGTCATTAGTAACTTTTGGAAAAATTTTAATTATTAACTAGTTTGTTTTTTACCATTTCCCACCTGAAGAGTAGAAAACTTACATTTATCATTTTACTTTGAGGAAGAGGAACATTGATCAAGAGAATACACTACATAGGTACTTGATACAGGCAAGTCTGAGGCCATTTTCTAATGAAAAATTCTAGAGCTGTGCTCTTCTCACAGGTTGGGCATCTTCCAGGGCCGTTGACTTCCCAGCATGAAAGCAACAGTGCAATTTCTTGCTCAAATGATACTGAATACATCTTGTAGAGCTGCACTGCCCAATGCAGTAACCACTAGCTAAACGTGGCTATTTAAATGAAAATGAATGAAAATCAAATAAAATGGAATATCCAGTTCCTCAGTCACAAAAGCCACACTTCAAGTGCTCAACAGCCACAGGTGGCTTGTGGTTACCCTTACAGGACAGTGCAGAGCAGATAGAGAACATTTCCATTATCGCAGAAAGTTCTATTAGAAGATGTATTTTAGAAGGTTCTCCTGTTGGCAAAAGAAAGTGGTGATTCGATCCCCACTCTGCACCCCTCACATAGTTTGAACATCCATACAGCAGAGACAGAACTAGAAAGCAAATTTTCCTAGTATATTCAGCTTTCAGATTTACCTTTCCCCATTTATAAATTAAAATATTTTCTTATTGATACTGTCACAATAGCCTTCCTATTTTAAGACTGGATTTTTTTTTTAACATCTTCATTGGAGTATAATAGCTTTACCATGGTGTATTAGTTTCTGCTTTATAACAAAATGAATCAGCTATACATATACATATATCCCCATATCCCCTCCCTCTTGAGCCTCCCACCCACCCTCCCTATCCCACCCCTCTAGGTGGTCACAAAGCACCAAGCTGATCTCCCTGTGCTATGCGGCTGCTTCCCACTAGCTATCTATTTTACATTTGGTAGTGTATATATGTCCATGCCACTCTATCACTTCGTCCCAGCTTACCCTTCCCCCTCCCTGTGTCCTTAAGTCCATTCTCTATGTCTGCATCTTTATTCCTGTCCTGCTCTGAGGTTTTTCAGAACCTTTTTTTTTTTTTTTAGATTCCATATATACGTGTTAGCATACGGTATTTGTTTTTCTCTTTCTGACTTACTTCACTCTGTATGACAGACTCTAGGTCCATCCACCTCACTACAAATAACTCAATTTCATTTCTTTTCATGGCTGAGTAATATTCCACTGTATATATGTGCCACATCTTCTTTATCCATTCATCTGTCAATGGACACTAAGGTTGCTTCCATGTCCTGGCTATTGTAAATAGAGCTGCAATGAACATTGTGGCACATGACTCTTTTTCAATTATGGTTTTCTCATGGTATATGCCCAGTAGTGGGATTGCTGGGTCATTTGGTAGTTCTATTTTTAGTTTTTTAAGGAACCTCCATACTGTTCTCCATAGTGGCTGTATCAGTTTACATTCCCACAAAGAGTGCAAGAGGGTTCCCTTTTCTCCATACCCTATCCAGCATTTATTGTTTGTAGATTTTTTGATGATGGCCATTCTGACCAGTGTGAGGTGATACCTCATTGTAGTTTTGATTTGCATTTCTCTAATGATTAGTGATGTTGAGCATCCTTTCATGTGTTTGTTGGCAATCTGTATATCTTCTTTGGAGCAATGTCTATTTAGGTCTTCTGCCCATTTTTGGATTCAGTTGTTTGTATTTTTGATATTGATCTGCATGAGCTGCTTGTAAATTTTGGAGATTAATCTTTTGTCAGTTGCTTCATTTGCAAATATTTTCTCTCATTCTGAGGGTTGTCTTTTTGTCTAGTTTATGGGTTTCTTTGCTGTGCAAAAGCTTTTAAGTTTCATTAGAGTCCTGTTTGTTTATTTTTGTTTTTATTTCCATTTCTCTAGGAGGTGGGTCAGAAAGAATCTTGCTGTGATTTATGTCATAGAATGTTCTGCCTGTGTTTTCCTCTAAGAGTTTTATAGTGCCCGGCCTTACATTTAGGTCTTTAATCCATTTTGAGTTTTTTTTTGTGTACGGTATGGGGAAGTGTTCTAATTTCATTCTTTTACATGTAGCACCACATATTGAAGAGGCATTCTTTTACATTCTTTTACATACAGCACCACATATTGAAGAGGCTGTCTTTTCTTCCTTGTATATTCTTGCCTCCTTTAACAAAGATAAGGTGACCATATATGTGTGGATTTATCTCTGGGCTTTCCATCCTGTTCCCTTGATCTATATTTCTGTTTTTGTGCCAGTACCATACTGTCTTGATTACTGTAGCTTTGTAGTATAGTCTGAAGTCCGGAAGCCTGATTCCTCCAGCTCCGGTTTTCTTTCTCAATATTGCTTTGGCTATTTGGGGTCTTTTGTGTTTCCATACAAATTGTGAACTTCTTTCTAGTTCTGTGAAAAATGCCATTGGTAGTTTGATAGGGATTGCGTTGAATCTGTAGATTGCTTTGGGTAGTATAGTCATTTTCACAATGTTGATTCTTTCAATCCAAGAACATGGTATGTCTTTCCATCTGTTTGTGTCATCTTTAATTTCTTTCATAAGTGTCTTACAGTTTTCCCCATACATGTCTTTTGTCTCCTTAAGTAGGTTTATTCCTAGGTATTCTATTCTTTTTGTTTCCGTGGTGAAGAGGAGTGTTTCCTTACTTTCTCTTTCAGGCTTTTCATCATTAGTGTATAGGAATGCAAGAGATTTCTGTGCATTAATTTTGTAACCTGCAACTTTACCAAATTCATTGATTAGCTCTAGTAGTTTTCTGGTGGCAGCTTTAGGATTATCTACGTATAGTAACATGTCATCTGCAAACAGTGACAGTTTTACTTCTTCTTTTCTAATTTGTATTCCTTTTATTTCTTTTTCTTCTCTGATGGCCATGGCTAGGACTTCCAAAACTATGTTGAATAATAGTGGTGAGAGTGGACAACCTTGTCTTGTTCCTGATCTTAGAGGAAATGCTTTCAGCTTTTCACCATTGAGAATGATGTTTGCTGTGGCTTTGTTGTATATGGCTTTTATTATGTTGTGGTGCCTTCCCTCTATGCCCACATTCTGAAGAGTAGTGATCATAAAGGGTATTGAATTTTGTAGAAAACTTTTTCTGAGTCTATTGAGATTATCATTTCGTTTTTATCTTTCAGTTTTTTAATATGGTGTATCACATTGATTGGTGTGTGTATATTGAAGAATCCTTGCATTCCTGGGATAAACTACACTTGATCATGGTATATGATCTTTTAATGTGCTGTTGGATTCTGTTTGCTAGTATTTTGTTGAGGATTTTTGCATCTATGTTCATCAGTGATATTGGTCTGTAGTTTTCTTTTTTTTGTGACATCTTTGTCTGGTTTTGGTATCAGGGTGATGGTGGCCTCGTAGAATGAGTTTGGGAGTGTTCCTCCCTCTGCTATATTTCCAAAGAGTTTGAGAAGGATAGGTGTCAACTCTTCTCTAAATATTTGATAAAACTCACCTGTGAAGCCATCTGATCCTGAGATTTTGTTTGTTGGAAGATTTTTAATCACAGTTTCAATTTCAGTGCTTGTGATTGGTCTGCTTATAGTTTCCTTTTCTTCCTGGTTCAGTCTTAGAAGGTTGTGCTTTTCTAAGAATTTGTCCATTTGTTGCAGGTTGTCCACTTTATTGGCATAGAGTTGCTTGTAGTAATCCCTCATGATTCTTTGTATTTTTGCAGTGTCAGTTGTTACTTCCCCTTTTTCATTTCTAATTCTATTGATTTGAGTCTTCTCCCTTTTTTTCTTGATGAGTCTGGGTAATGGTTTATCAATTTTGTTTATCTTCTCAAAGAACCAGCTTTTAGTTTTATTGATCTTTGCTATTTTTTCCTTCATTCCTTTTTCATTTATTTCTGATCTGATCTTTATGATTTCTTTCCTTCTGCTCACATTGGGAATTTTTTGTTCTTCTTTCTCTAATTGCTTTAGGTGTAAGGTTTGGTTGTTTATTTGAGATGTTTCTTGTTTCTTGAGGTAGGATTGTATTGGTATAAACTTCCCTCTTAGAACTGCTTTTGCTGCATCCCATAGGTTTTGGGTTGTCCTGTTTTCATTGTCATTTGTTTCTAGGTAGTTTTTGATTTCCTCTTTGAATTCTTCAGTGATCTCTTGGTTATTTAGTAGTGTATTGTTTAGCCTCCATGTGTTTGTATTTTTTACACTTTTTTCCATAATTGATATCTAGTCTCATAGTATCATGGTCGGAAAAGATACTTGATACGATTTCAATTTTCTTAAATTTACCAGGGCTTGATTTGTGACCCAAGATATGATCTATCCTGGAGAATGTTCCATGAGCACTTGAGAAGACAGTGTATTCTGTTGGATGGAATGTCCTATAATTATCAATTATGTCCATCTTGTTTAATGTATTATTTAAGACTTGTGTTTCCTTATTTATTTTCATTTTGGATGATCTCTCCACTGGTGAGAGTGGGGTGTTAAAGTCCATTACTATGATTGTGTTACTGTTGATTTCCCCTTTTATGGCTGTTAGCATTTGCCTTAGGTATTGAGTCGCTCCTATGCTGGGTGCATAAATATTTTCAATTGTTTTATCTTCTTGGATTGATCCCTTGATCATTATGTAGTGTCCTTTTTTGTCTGTTTTATAGTCTTTATTTTAAAGTCTATTTTGTCTGATATGAGAATTGCTACTCCAGCTTTCTTTTGATTTCCATTTTCATGGAATATCTTTTTCCATCTGCTCACTTTCGGTCTGTATGTGTGCCTAGGTCTGAAGTGGGTCTCTTATAGAGAGCATATATATGGGTCTTGTTTTTGTATCTATTTAGCCAGTCTATGTCTTTTGGTGGGAGCATTTAATCCATTTACATTTAATGTAGTTATCAATATGTATGTACCTATTACCATTTTCTAAATTGTTTTGGGTTTGTTATTGTAGGACTTTTCCTTCTCTTGTGTTTCCTGCCTAGAGAAGTTCCTATAGCATTTGTTGTAAAGCTGGTTTGGTGGTGCTGAATTCTCTTAGGTTTTGCTTGTCTGTAAAGGTTTTAATATTTCCATCAAATCTGAATGTGATACTTGCTGGGTAGAGTAATCTTGGTTGTAGGTTTTTCCCTTTCATCACTTTAGATATGTCCTGCCACTCCCTTTTGGCTTGCAGAATTTCTGCTGAAAGATCAGCTGTTAACCTTATGTGGATTCCCTTTTATGTTATCTGTTGCTTTTCCCTTACTGCTTATAATATTCTTTCTTTGTATTTAATTTTTGATAACTTGATTAGTATGTGCCTTGGTGTGTTTCTCCTTGGATTTATCCTGTATGGGACTTTCTGCACTTCCTGGACTTGAATGACTATTTCCTTTCCCATGTTAAGGAAGTTTTCAACTATAATATCTTCAAATATTTTCTGTCCCTTTGTTTTTCTCTTCTTCTGGAGCCCCTGTAATTCGAATGTTGGTGTGTTTAATGTTGTCCCATAGGTCTCTAAGACTGTCCTCAACTCTTTCCATTGTTTTTTCTTTATTCTGCTCTGCAGTAATTATTTCCATTAGTTTTATCTTCCAGGTCACTTATCCGTTCTTCTCCCTCAGTTATTCTGCTATTAATACAATCTAGAGAATTTTTAATTTCATTTATTGTGTTGTTAATCATTGTTTGTTTGCTCTTTAGTTTTTCTAGTTCCTTGTTAAACGTTTCTTGTATTTTCTCCAGTCTATTTCCAATATTTTGGATCATCTTGACTCTCATTGCTCTGAATTCTTTTTCAGGTAGACTGCTTATTTCCTCTTCATTTGTTTGGTCTGGTGCGTTTTTACCTTGCTCCTTCAACTGCTGCATATTTCTCTGTCTTCCCATTTTGTTTCAGTTACTGTGTTTGGGGTCTCCTTTTTTCAGGCTATGGGTTCGTATTTCCCGTTGTCCTTTGTGCCTTCCCCCAGTGGCCAAGATTGGTTCAGTGGCTTGTGTAGGCTTCCTGGTGGAGGGGACTGGTGCCTGTGTTCTGGTGAGTGGGGCTGGATCCAATGGTGTGTTTTGCGGTGTCTGTGAACTTAACATGATTTTAGGCAGCCTCTCTGCTAATTGGTGGGGTTGTGTTCCTGTCTTCTTAATTGTTTGGCATGGGGTGTGCAGCATTGGCGCTTGCTGGCCGTTGGGTAGGGCTGGGTCTTAGTGTTGAGATGGAGATCTCTGGGAGTGTTCTCACAGATTGATAATATGTGGGGCCGAGAGGTCCTGAACTCGGCTGTCCCACCTCAGAGGCTCAGGCCTGATGCCAGGCCAGAGCACCAAGATCCTGCCAGCCACATGGCTAAAAAGAAAAGGGAGAAAAAAAGAAAGAAAAAATAAAATAAAACAAAATAATTAAAATTAAAAAATATATTAAAATAAAAAAGTAATAAAAAATAAAGAGAGCAACCAAACCAATAAACAAATCCACCAATGATAACTAGCACTAAAATCTCTACAAAGATAAACATAAAAATCAGGAACAAGTCAAGCTGCAGACAGCAAACCCCAAGTCTACAGTTGCTCCCAAATTCCACTGCCTCAATTTTGTGTTGATTCATTGTCTATTCAGGTATTCCACAGATGCAGGTACATCAAGTTGATTGTGGGGATTTAATCCGCTGCTCCTGAGGCTGCATGGAGAAGTTTTCCTTTCTCTTCTTTGTTCGCACAGCTCCTGGGATTCAGCTTTGGTCTTGCCCCCACCTCTCTGTGTAGGTTGCCCTCAGGCATCTTTTGGGTAGTCTGAGGTCTTCTGCCAGTGTTCAGTAGGTGTTCTGTAGGAGTTGTTCCACATGTAGATGTATTTTTGATGTATTTGTGGGGAGGAAGGTGATTTCCTCGTGTTCTCTGCCATCTTCAAGGTCCGCCCAAGAAGTTACTTTAATCAGTCTTTTTCTGGGACATTGGATACCTCAGACCTTGGGTCTTTATAGTTAATGGGGAAACACTGATGGGAACACGAGCAGATTTCAGGCCCTCATGTTCCTTTACTCTCTGTCATGCCAGCAGTGGTGGTGGCGAGCATGGTGGGACCAACAGCTCTGCACGGTGAGTGGCGGGAGTCTGTTGGCACCAAGCATGGCTGACGTGGCAGCGGCCAAAAATTTTTAAGCAGACATTTTGTTTTGAAAAAATAGGCATCACTGTAATTCACATAATGAATGTTATTCCCAAATAATTGCCCAAATTAAGTTTGCTTTTTAGAGATAAGCACATCAAAGTTTTTCAAAGATTCTTCACCAAGAAGAAACAAGCCTATAAAGCTATGATAAAAATTTGTATTTGTTTTGATGTAGTCCTACTTGTTGGTTTTTTCTTTTGTTACTTGTGCTTTTGGTGTCATAGCCCAAACCACATGAGGTACCACCTCACCCCTGTTAGAATGGTTACTGTCAAAAAAGCAAGAGAAGTGTTGGTGAGAATGTGAAGAAAAGAGAACCCTTGTGCACTGCTTATGGGAATGTAAATTGGTTCAGCCATTATGGAAAAACAATGAGAGGTTCCTCCAAGAATTAAAAATAGAACTACTGTATGATCCAGCAATTATACTTTTGGGTATATATTCAACAGAAATGAAATCACTGTCTTGAAAAGATATCTGCATTCCCATGTTTATTGCAGCATTATTCACAATAGCCCGGACATGGAAACAGCCTAAGTGTCAGTCCAGTGAATGAATGGATAAAGAAGATGTAGTATATATGTACAATAGAATATTATTCAGCCACGAGAAAGAAAGAAATCTTGTCATTTGTGACAACATGGATGGACCCTGAGGGCATTATGCTAAGTGAAATAACTTGGACAGAGAAAGACAAATACTATATCACTTGTATATGGAATGTAAAAAAAGCTGAACTTTAGAAGCGGAGATAGAATGATGGTTACCAGGGGCTGAAGGTAAGGGAATTGGGGAGATGTTGGTCAAAGTGTACAAACTTGCAGTTAGAATATGAATAAATTCTGGAGATCTAGTGAACTGCTTGTATTTATAGTCAACAAAACTGTATTATATACTTCAAAGTTGCTCAGAAACTAGATCTTAAATAGTCTTACCACAAAAAAGAAATGATAATTATGGGACATGGTAGAGGTGTTAGTTAATGGTGGTAATCATATTGTAATATATAAATACCAAACTAACACTTTGTGCACCTTAAACTTATACCATGTTATATGTCAATTATATCTCAATAAAAATATGTATTTGCTATATCTAGTTGGTAAATTTATAATGAATTTTGTTCATCTTTTCAATTTCTAGGCATCACAATTATTCTGTTTGTAAACAAATTTTTAACAAGTTTTGAGTTTACTTATGCTTTATGTAATAATTTTAAAATCTATCATTTTTCAGCATTATAAAATGTTAACTTTAACCAAAATTTCTTTTTCTTTTAAAAGGTTTTTCTCCTTCATCACTTTAAATATGTCCTGCCAGTCCCTTCTGGCTTGCAGAGTTTCTGCTGAAAGATCAGCTGTTAACCTTATGTGGATTCCCTTTTATGTTATCTGTTGCTTTTCCCTTACTGCTTATAATATTCTTTCTTTGTATTTAATTTTTGATAACTTGATTAGTATGTGCCTTGGTGTGTTTCTCCTTGGATTTATCCTGTATGGGACTTTCTGCACTTCCTGGACTTGAATGACTATTTCCTTTCCCATGTTAAGGAAGTTTTCAACTATAATATCTTCAAATATTTTCTGTCCCTTTGTTTTTCTCTTCTTCTGGAGCCCCTGTAATTCGAATGTTGGTGTGTTTAATGTTGTCCCATAGGTCTCTAAGACTGTCCTCAACTCTTTCCATTGTTTTTTCTTTATTCTGCTCTGCAGTAATTATTTCCATTAGTTTTATCTTCCAGGTCACTTATCCGTTCTTCTCCCTCAGTTATTCTGCTATTAATACAATCTAGAGAATTTTTAATTTCATTTATTGTGTTGTTAATCATTGTTTGTTTGCTCTTTAGTTTTTCTAGTTCCTTGTTAAACGTTTCTTGTATTTTCTCCAGTCTATTTCCAATATTTTGGATCATCTTGACTCTCATTACTCTGAATTCTTTTTCAGGTAGACTGCTTATTTCCTCTTCATTTGTTTGGTCTGGTGCGTTTTTACCTTGCTCCTTCAACTGCTGCATATTTCTCTGTCTTCCCATTTTGTTTCAGTTACTGTGTTTGGGGTCTCCTTTTTTCAGGCTATGGGTTCGTATTTCCCGTTGTCCTTTGTGCCTTCCCCCAGTGGCCAAGATTGGTTCAGTGGCTTGTGTAGGCTTCCTGGTGGAGGGGACTGGTGCCTGTGTTCTGGTGAGTGGGGCTGGATCCAATGGTGTGTTTTGCGGTGTCTGTGAACTTAACATGATTTTAGGCAGCCTCTCTGCTAATTGGTGGGGTTGTGTTCCTGTCTTCTTAATTGTTTGGCATGGGGTGTGCAGCATTGGCGCTTGCTGGCCGTTGGGTAGGGCTGGGTCTTAGTGTTGAGATGGAGATCTCTGGGAGTGTTCTCACAGATTGATAATATGTGGGGCCGAGAGGTCCTGAACTCGGCTGTCCCACCTCAGAGGCTCAGGCCTGATGCCAGGCCAGAGCACCAAGATCCTGCCAGCCACATGGCTAAAAAGAAAAGGGAGAAAAAAAGAAAGAAAAAATAAAATAAAACAAAATAATTAAAATTAAAAAATATATTAAAATAAAAAAGTAATAAAAAATAAAGAGAGCAACCAAACCAATAAACAAATCCACCAATGATAACTAGCACTAAAATCTCTACAAAGATAAACATAAAAATCAGGAACAAGTCAAGCTGCAGACAGCAAACCCCAAGTCTACAGTTGCTCCCAAATTCCACTGCCTCAATTTTGTGTTGATTCATTGTCTATTCAGGTATTCCACAGATGCAGGTACATCAAGTTGATTGTGGGGATTTAATCCGCTGCTCCTGAGGCTGCATGGAGAAGTTTTCCTTTCTCTTCTTTGTTCGCACAGCTCCTGGGATTCAGCTTTGGTCTTGCCCCCACCTCTCTGTGTAGGTTGCCCTCAGGCATCTTTTGGGTAGTCTGAGGTCTTCTGCCAGTGTTCAGTAGGTGTTCTGTAGGAGTTGTTCCACATGTAGATGTATTTTTGATGTATTTGTGGGGAGGAAGGTGATTTCCTCGTGTTCTCTGCCATCTTCAAGGTCCGCCCAAGAAGTTACTTTAATCAGTCTTTTTCTGGGACATTGGATACCTCAGACCTTGGGTCTTTATAGTTAATGGGGAAACACTGATGGGAACACGAGCAGATTTCAGGCCCTCATGTTCCTTTACTCTCTGTCATGCCAGCAGTGGTGGTGGCGAGCATGGTGGGACCAACAGCTCTGCACGGTGAGTGGCGGGAGTCTGTTGGCACCAAGCATGGCTGACGTGGCAGCGGCCAAAAATTTTTAAGCAGACATTTTGTTTTGAAAAAATAGGCATCACTGTAATTCACATAATGAATGTTATTCCCAAATAATTGCCCAAATTAAGTTTGCTTTTTAGAGATAAGCACATCAAAGTTTTTCAAAGATTCTTCACCAAGAAGAAACAAGCCTATAAAGCTATGATAAAAATTTGTATTTGTTTTGATGTAGTCCTACTTGTTGGTTTTTTCTTTTGTTACTTGTGCTTTTGGTGTCATAGCCCAAACCACATGAGGTACCACCTCACCCCTGTTAGAATGGTTACTGTCAAAAAAGCAAGAGAAGTGTTGGTGAGAATGTGAAGAAAAGAGAACCCTTGTGCACTGCTTATGGGAATGTAAATTGGTTCAGCCATTATGGAAAAACAATGAGAGGTTCCTCCAAGAATTAAAAATAGAACTACTGTATGATCCAGCAATTATACTTTTGGGTATATATTCAACAGAAATGAAATCACTGTCTTGAAAAGATATCTGCATTCCCATGTTTATTGCAGCATTATTCACAATAGCCCGGACATGGAAACAGCCTAAGTGTCAGTCCAGTGAATGAATGGATAAAGAAGATGTAGTATATATGTACAATAGAATATTATTCAGCCACGAGAAAGAAAGAAATCTTGTCATTTGTGACAACATGGATGGACCCTGAGGGCATTATGCTAAGTGAAATAACTTGGACAGAGAAAGACAAATACTATATCACTTGTATATGGAATGTAAAAAAAGCTGAACTTTAGAAGCGGAGATAGAATGATGGTTACCAGGGGCTGAAGGTAAGGGAATTGGGGAGATGTTGGTCAAAGTGTACAAACTTGCAGTTAGAATATGAATAAATTCTGGAGATCTAGTGAACTGCTTGTATTTATAGTCAACAAAACTGTATTATATACTTCAAAGTTGCTCAGAAACTAGATCTTAAATAGTCTTACCACAAAAAAGAAATGATAATTATGGGACATGGTAGAGGTGTTAGTTAATGGTGGTAATCATATTGTAATATATAAATACCAAACTAACACTTTGTGCACCTTAAACTTATACCATGTTATATGTCAATTATATCTCAATAAAAATATGTATTTGCTATATCTAGTTGGTAAATTTATAATGAATTTTGTTCATCTTTTCAATTTCTAGGCATCACAATTATTCTGTTTGTAAACAAATTTTTAACAAGTTTTGAGTTTACTTATGCTTTATGTAATAATTTTAAAATCTATCATTTTTCAGCATTATAAAATGTTAACTTTAACCAAAATTTCTTTTTCTTTTAAATATGAAATCCATCTGACATTTACATTATTTTCAGGTAAAATTTTATCTGACTTATTCAATATAAAACTTAAATTTGTTTATTTTAATAGAACATCTGGAAAATAAAGAAAAGTTCAAAGAATTGAATGAGCATCACCCACAATCCCAATACATATAGATGACTATTTTCAAGTTTCACTGTGTTTACTTCCAGTCCTCTACTCCATGCATATGGGTGCATCTATCTATATGTGTCTTATCCATAAGACAAAGACAATCAGGATCATACTACACCTACTAGAGACAACAGTATAGTTTGAGGTAGTGATGCCCAGTGGTTTGAGTGGGGAGTCAGGGTCACACTGCTAGAGTTCAAATCCATACTCTACCATTTACTGGTGGTCTGAACCCAAGCAAATCCTTTGTCCTGTCTCAGTCTCATTTTCCTCATCTATAAAGAGGGGATGATAATAATATCAAGGAGTTGTAAAGATCACTTAACACACTGCAATAAGAGCATAAAAGTTTTTTAACAATAGATCGTGAAGATCTATTGTTAAATAACTTTTGAAATATAGGTTTTAATGGAAGCATAGTTTTTATAATGGTAACACTATAAATTATGTAACCATTTGTTTCAGTTACTTTTGACTCTGGGCAACAGAAAAGGGAAGTAAAAGTGGCCTTAACAATAAGGATACTTTTTATATCATATAACAAGAGGTTTTGAGGTAGACTTGTTTCAAAGTGGACTAATCCAGCAACTCAACAACAGCACTAAAGACCCATGTTCTTTCCATCTCCCTGCTCTTTTTTTCTCAGCATGTGGGCTTGTTATACTAGACTGGATGCTCTCATGGTTCCAAGACATTGGCACTGTTCCAGGTATTGCATGCAGACATATCAGTGCTGACACGAATAAAACAGAAAATCCCTGACTAACATCCTTAATAAGAGCAAGGGAAACATTGCTCAAGTTCAGCTTGCTCTCATGTAGAACTGGTCACCAAAGGCAAGCCACTGACATGATATGTCAAAGTGAGAAAAGACTGCTCTTGGTGTTGGCTCCAGAATCTTATCACTTTTGCTATGTCACCTGTGATTTCACTAGTGGGTGACTCAAGCTTGTTTTCTCTTCCCAGTTCTGAATTCAAAATTCACAAAAGTACATCTCATAGCAGAATCTGAATGACATCCAGAATTCTAGCTGAATTGGGTCCTGGAGAAGTAAATTATAGCTTTTTAGCTTTTGCAGTATAAGAAGACATTCAGGGAGGAAGCTGGACAAAATATTGATAAGCCAACCCTCAATTTCTCAGAAATTCTACTTCTAGGAATTAATTTAAAAGAAATAATTGTGGATGTTCCCAAAAATGTAGCTGAAAGGATATTCATCACAGTGTTGTTTATACTAGTGGAAAATTGGAAACAACTTAAATGACCAAAAATAAAGCTTTGAAGTCAGTTTTGGAATATTTTTAAATCATTAAAAATGAGGCTCTAGGAGAAAATTTCTCTAGGAGAAAATCTAAGTAACCTGGAGTTTGACAGTGAGTTTTTAGATACAAGATGAAAAGCTCAATCCATGAAAGAAAAATTGATAAGTTGGATCTCATTAAAATTAAAAATTTCTGCTATGTGAAAGGCAATGTTAAGAGAATGAAAAGGTGAGACACAGTGGGAGAAAATATTTGCAAAACACGTATCTGACAAATGACTTGCATCCAAAATTTACAAAGAGCAATTAAAACTCAACAATAATAAAACAAAAACCCTTCAAAAACTGGACAAAAATCTGAATATACACCTCATCAAAGAAGATATATAGATGGCATCTAAGCATATGAAAAGATGGCATTAGGAAAATACAAATTAAAACAACATGAAACGCAACTACATATCTATTAGCAGGGCTAAAATCCAAAAACACTGACAACTCCAAGTGCTGAGTAGGATGTGGAGCAACAGGAACTCTCATTCATTTCTGACGGGACTGCAAAATGGTACAGTCACTTTGGAAGACAGGTTAGCAGTTTCTTACAAAGCTAAATATAGTCTTACCATATGATTCAGCAATCATGCTTCTAGGAATTTATCCAAATGCATTGAAAACTTATGTCCACATAAAAACTTGTATGCAAAAGTTCGTAGTAGCTTTATTCATAATTGCCAAAAGTTTGAATTAACCAAGATATCTTTAAATAGGTGAATGTACAAACAAGCAGTGGTGCATCTACACAATGGAGTATTACTCAGTGATAAAGAGAACTGAGCTATCCAGCCATGAGAAGAGATAGAGGAAACTTAAATACCTATTGCTAAGTGCCAGTCTGAAAAGGATACATAATTCCAACTATAGCACATTCTGGAAAAGGCAAAATTATTGATACAGTAAAAAATATTGAAGGAAGAGTAGAGAAGGATGAATAGGTGGAGCACGGACAGTGAAAGTATTCTGTATGATATTGTACTGATGAATATATTACACTGTGAATTTGTAAAAATCCACAGAACACAGCATAAGGGCTGGACACTAAATGTAAACTCTAGACTTTAGTTAATGATAATATATCAATATTTATCCATTGAATATAACAAAGATACCATATTAAAGCAAGATCATAACATGTAATTGTGTATGTGGGGGAGATGCATGTATAAGGGAACCCTCTGTATTTTCTGCTCAATTTTTCTGTAAATCTAAAACTCCCTCTGGCAAGTCTATTAATTTTTTAAAATTTTATTTATTTATTTATTTTTGGCTTCATTGGGTCTTCATTGCTGCGTGCAGGCTTTCTCTAGTTGTGTTGAGCGTGGGCTACTGTTCATTGCAGTGCTCAGGCTTCTCATTGCAGTGGCTTCTCTTGTTTTGGAGCACAGGCTGTAGGCATGTGAGCTTCAGTAGTTGTGGCATGTGGGCTCAGTAGTTGTGGTTCATAGGCTCTAGAGCGCAGGCTCAGTAGTTGCGGCGCACGGGCTTAGTTGCTCTGAGGCATGTGGGATCCTCCTGGATCAGGGCTTGAACCCTTGTTCCCTGCATTGGCAGGCAGATTCTTAACCACTGTGCTACCAGGGAAGTCCCAAGTCTATTAATTTTTAAACATGAGGCTATAGAAGCTTATTTAATGTCATGAAAAATGCTAATAATACATTAAGTGAATAAATCGGATCACAAAATTCTATGTTCCTATTTTATTTTAAACACATGTACAGGTGCATTCCCCCCCATGCCCCACCCACACACACACACTCATGGGCAAAGACTTGAACACCTTACCCAAAAGAGCAATAGTCATTGTCTCTGAGATATGGAATAAAGTGCAATTTTTTGTTTACCTTTTAATATGAATTTTCCAAAATTTTACAATGGAACCTGTATCACTTTTCTGAAAAGAAAAAAGTAGCTTTTAAAAAAGTTTCTACCAAAATATCTACTATAAATAATTACTTTTTATTGGTAAATTCTATTGGCAAGTTCTAGAAACGGTACAGACTTGTTTCTTTTCTTGAGAAACAAACAACATTTATCTAAAAACATTTGTGATAAATTATTTCCCCCTGGAGATAATTATTTTTTAATGCCCACTAGTTATTTTTACAGAGACATTAGGTTAGGCTACGATTTGAAACTCACAAAGTCTGAAGCTGAAGTCACCATCTTCCTGTCTATACTCATTCCTCTAGCATTCTTTACATCTGAAAATTGCAGTGTTGCCCTCTCAATCTCTTAGAGTTAAAAATCACAGACAGCTTCCACATCAAAATTCTCTCCTGACTCCTCAATTCATCCATCATGCAATGTTAGGCTTTTTTTTTTTTTTTTAAATCATAATGACCTTCTTCAAAACCACTAATAACTGCATTGTCTAAGGACTAGAACTACAACTCCAGTTGAGTGTTTGACACTTACCCTTATCTGGCCCAATTTACCTCTCCAGGTGTATTTTCCAGAATACAAGATACGTCTTGTGCCCTATGCAAAATGACTTGCTGTTTCCCTTACATTCTGTACACCACTCTTTCTCACCTTCATTCCATATGTCAAACTTGGAATCTGTTTATCCTAACTCATTCTTCCAACCTCAATATCTGTGGCTGTTGAAATCTAATTTTTCCTTTAAATCTTTGATCAGTTCCTTGAAACTTTTCCTTTTTAAAAAATCTCCATCAGAATCCATCTCCTCCCTGATCCTCTATGTTGAGTCTATATGTTAAGGACTATGTTGAGCCTCCATTATAGCACTTCTTATAATCTCCCTTATGTAATGTGAGTGATGCCTACATCCATTTTCCTCAATAGATAAAAATATCCTTTAGGATAGGGACCATGCTTTTGTATCACCTAAAACACACAAAGTACAGATCTTTGCACAATAAATGGCTGCTAAATTGAATTGATTTAAATTACATTAGAAGTCATTTGAAAGTGCTAGCAAAATACCATTAATGGTGTCTGTGTAAGATGCTTTGAATTAAATGTGAGGACAAATACATTAATGCTAACATGCTCTCAAGCAAACACCACCAGCTCTGCAGTGAAGATTATCAAACATCAGCTTCCCTACCTGGGACTTGTGATTTGAATGCCTGATTCTGTAAGTTCAGAACAAGTTCACTTTTCTTGTTTGAACCAAGACCAGAAGAGTGCTGCATAAGATCAATATAAGAAAAAGTGTAATAGATGCACAGTTTGAGAAGTGATCTGAGATCATTTTATGTGTAAGAACATGTTTATGCTACTACAATGAAAAGAAAGTGAGGAAAGCAGAAGAAATGTCGTGTGACCCCCTTCTCTCTACTCTTCTCCCCTCAAAACAAATTAGCAAACAATTGATGATCCAGATTTTCCTTTTTTGAAAATCAAATAATCTTCCTCTAAAAGTGGTTATTTGATCATTGCTGTATATGGGAACATGTTAAATGTGGTTTGACATCCCTTCAAGAAAGAAACTGCTGTGTTGGCACTCAAATGTCCTTTGTGAATTTGCGAAGCCTTTTAATAATAGCTGATTTTTAATTTATAGTAATGGAACAAATATCAAATGACATTGCTTATAATGCATTTTTAAGAATCCACTATTCAGCTGCATAGCACAGGGATATCAGCTCGGTGCTTTGTGACCACCTAGAGGGGTGGGATAGAGAGGGTGGGAGGGTGGGAGGGAGACGCAAGAGGGAGGAGATATGGGGATATATGTATACGTATAGCTGATTCACTTTGTTATACGGCAGAAACTAACACACCACTGTAAATCAATTATACTCCCATAAGGATGTTAAAAAGATAATATTGGGGGAATAAAGCATGTTGCGTAAAAAAAAAAGAATCCACTATTAATTTCTATTATAGAAACATGTATTCCTATGGAAACCCAAGATGCTGTCCATGGTCCTGATGCTCACACAGCATCAGAGCAGCAAAATCCCAGATATAAAAGAATCATAAGGGAAGCCTTCATTGTGCAGTATATTCTTATAATCGTTTAATTTCTCACTCAATTCAAGGGTCAATATTTTGCTTAATTTCTTATTTATTAATTTGCATATAAAGTTGTGGCCTATATAGACTATAAGCCACTGACCTCTCTTATACCAAGTGCTTAATGTCACATATATAGCAGTATAATTTTAAATAGCTGAAAAATAAACTGTGTGTAACAGTAAAACAATGAAACAAATCATTAACTCCTCAGAAGACAACGGTAACTTGGTAAATCTCTGGTGGGGTGTGTGTGTGTGTGTGTGTGTGTGTGTGTGTGTGTGTGTGCATGCACGTGTGTGTTTCTCATTTTTTGTCTAGCTTCTGTGTTCAGATGGATTCTGTTATTCTGTTGTTACAGGGTGTCAGTGAAATCAACAAAAAGCCTTTACACACAATGTACACCCCAAATTTGCTTTAGTTAAAAAAACTACATTTTCTTTAAAATATTTTAAAGACTGAAGTATTTCAATCTATAATTATAAAGAGGTGTCGACTCTCTTGATAGTAAAGTTGTTTAGATCAATTATTTTCACTGTCATTATGTCATAAATTCTGATGAAATTCCTCAAGTCAATGAAAAGAACACACGAAATAAATAAAATGATTTTAAATCCAGAAATAAAACTCAGGACTTAATTTGTTCCTCTGTCCAGATATTCAGGGCAAGGTTGGAACTGACTGGTGGTACACTGCAGTTAGTGCTAAAATTTAGAGGCTTGATAGGATCAGCTATAAGAGTGATACTTTAAGTTTGAATTCTTTCCATTTATCATCATGTGTCACACCTGAAATACTACCCAAATTCAGTGTATATTTTGTATGTGTGGTAATCTAACTTTATAGGCAATAGTCTAGTGATCCTTGTTTACTATCAAGATGTAATGCTGGTGATTAAATTACAGATGACACACCACATCAATTCTTATTAGAGATGTGCAGGCAGTAAAATGTTTACATTTCAGTAGATGATTTGAGCCATCTCTCTCGCACACTCTTCATTATGTTAAACTTGGTGATTATCAGTGAGTATTTCAGACTACAGTTGCCCAAGTTAAACATTTAGCATCTTATTAAGGCAGTTTTTTTTTTGATATATTCACATGCTAGTACTTCTCTAGGTGGTTGTAAATATTAAATGAGATGAGGTATATCAGAATGGTTTGTACATTTTAAAGTCCTATAAAAATAAGATGGGACATGATATTTATGGAACAAATATTTATTTAG
>NW_006791304.1:386491-394838 GCF_000442215.2 Lipotes vexillifer | reverse complement strand
ATCCATTATGTGTCGTGCATTCCTGTAGGTACTGGGGATAAGCTAGCTGAAAAAGAAACTCCTGTTTTCATGAAGCTTATATTCTAGTGAGGTAGACAGGCAATAAAGAAGAAAAATATAGTATTTCATGATGGTAAGTCTTATAAAGAAAAATAAAGAATAGGGAGTGATAGAGTGAATATTAAGAGGTAAAATTTAAAATAGAATGGTAAGGGAAGGTCTTGTGAGAAGATGTCTTTGAACAAAGATCTAAATGAACCAGGGAAGGGATTTCTGGAAGGAAACTGTTCCAATCAGAAGGTACAGCAAGTTCTAAGTCAGGAGCATGTGTGGTATGTTTGAGGAACATCAAAAAGACTAATGTGACTGGAGCAGCGTAAGTGAAGGGAAGAGTAATAAGATGTGATGACAGAGCTAAGATAACACAGGAAGAAGATAATGTAGAGGGCTGTAGACCTTACAGTCTTTGGTTTGCCATGTGACTGGCTTTGGCCAATGGAATGTGAGCAGCAGTGACATTGTTACTCTGGAGAACTCACGTGGGCCTCACCTTCCTTTACTTTCTTCTGAATTGCTACTGACAACTTTACAGTTGGTGGCTCCTATAGTAATCTGGGTCCTGGGGTGTCCAAGATGAAAAGATATGAAGTATAGTGTTCCTCTCACCTATAATAGGCAGATAATGGCTATAAGAAATGAGCCTTTGATATTTTAAGGCACTGAGATTTTGGGGTTGTTTGTTACTACATCATAACGGAACTCCTCATACAGGCAATCTTTGGAGTTTTTTTGAGCAGAGGTGTTACATTATCTGACTTCTGTATCAAGTGGGTAATCCTAGCTTCTGCACTGAGAATAATCCATAGAGGTCAAGGACAGATACAGGAGATGAGAAGGGGACTATTGCACTTATACAAGCAAGAGATAACCATAGTTCAGACCAAGGAAACAGCAATGAGGATAGCAAAACATGGTAGAATTGTAGGTATATTCTGAAAAAAAGCAAATAGTATATTCTGATGTATTTGATGTGGGATATGAGAGAAAGAGGAGATTTAAAAATGATTTCCAAGTTTTTGACTTGTACAGTTGGAAAGACAGAGTTGTAATTTACTGAAACAGGAATGACTATGGAACAAATGACTTTTGAGGATCAAGAGTCTTATTTTGTACATGTTAGGTCTGAAGTATGTGTTAGCCATGTAACTGAAGACGTGAAGTAGATATGTCCATATGTAAGTCTGGAGTCTGGGGCAGATATCTAGGCTGGTGATACCTTTTAAAGAATAATCTCTATAGATGCACTCAGTTATTTAAAAATATTTTTTCACCTAATTCCAATATCTAGATCCTCTAAGGATTTGTTTCTATCAGCTCTCTTTTATTCCTCTCTCTTTTAAAATGATGTGGTATTTTCTTTTGGAATTTTTAGAAATTTTTGGTTGAATGCTAAATACGATGAATGTAAAAAAAACCCATGCATGGCAGAAGCTGCAGATGATGCTATGTTGCTCCAGAGACAATTCACTCATCCTTGCCTAAGCCAGTACCATGGTCAGGCTGGCTTGTGGCCCTCATAGGCTCAGTTTATCTCTAGCTGACCCGTGATCCTCTCTCCTGTCAGGCCCCAAATTCTAATCTTGGTCTTGTAAGGCTGCTGAAATCTCTACTCCGCTTTCAGAGCCTTTCGGCTTATGCTTGGGGTCTCTTGCCCCATTCATCACTGGGGTTTTAAAACTGTCCTGAAGAGATAACTATCCATGTGCATGAAGCTCCTCCAAGTCTCTGCCCAATCTCTGCTAGTTTCTCTCTCCCCTAGAAATGGCCCCCTATAGATACAAAGGCTCAATTCTAAGCCTCTTATTTGCTCAGAACTGACAAGTGGGCCAAAATAAATGGCTAAGAAAGTCAGCTGACTTCTAGGAAGCTCTTACCTTTCCCAAGTTTTAGCATTTTCAGTTCTTGTTGCCCCCGCAGTTCTCTGCTGGCTTCACACAGATGATTTCTGTTTTTTTTTTTTTTTTTTTTTTGGCTATCACAGTTGTTCTTGGTAGAGTGCTGGTGTTCTGCTACCCACTCCATACCATACAGAAGTGAGAGTTCAGACAATATTTAAAGTTATGAGACTGGTTGACATATCAAAAGGAATGAATGAAATAGAGAAGAGAATTGAGTCCTGCGGTTTGGAACATTCCAAAGTTGAGATTTATCCACAAATACAAGGAAATAAATCGTATCCTGTATGATACTGAAGTATATTTAAGAAGATCATATAATGTAATTGTCTTATCACTTTTGCTATTTTTCAGTATTCACGCTTATTTTCTTTTCAATTGATTTGCTGATTAACAGATAAATGTGGGGTCCCAGTTGGCACAAATTCTTTTGGGCCTCTTCTAATAATTTCCTTTTTTTCCACCAGAAGAACTGAAAAGGGTCATTTTGTTAACAATTTCATTCACGGGTTAAAGCCAAAAATACTTTCAATTGAGTAAAATTTACATATGAATAAAATTGTAGAAGCTCTTGAAACAAGTACATTCAGCCTCTTATGACTATCGATTAGTGTCTCAGTAGCAATGAGATAATATAGTCAAATAGGGTAATTTAAGAGGAGTTAAATGAGAAGACAATTTACAAAGAGTGTTTGCAAGGGGTATTGTCATACCTTAGGGCTAGAGATACAAGGCATTATTATCACCCCTAAGCCTGAAAGGGCAAAAGAAGGGAACATTTACTAGAACCAGGAGACAAAGGGGCTAGGTGCTGACAGGCACCCACAGTGACCCCATAGAGAGTTAATCTCAATCCTCCTTTCTATTTTTGCCTGTGCTTCCCAAGGGGAAGCCAGAAAACAAGGTAACCTATGAGATCATTCTTACAGGTAAACTTCCAGCACAACATAGATCTCTCTCTCTCTCCCTTTCGTTCCTTTCCCAGAATTGCCATATGGCTCTAGAGTAAACTCAGCTACAGTAATACTACTTAGACCGTGAAAAATATGGCACATCTTAGCATTACTCACATAACTTTGTAAATTCATTTAATAGAACTCTGTTACCAAGCTGATAAAACTGTAAAGATATGAATTGGTCTTAAACAATGTACTTAATAAACCTGTCCTGAATACAGAGTGTCAGGTATTTCCTCTTATAAGCATTCTTCATATTCTTATAAAAAACTATCCTGCCATGGGTCACACACACACACAAAAAACAGTTTGGGGGTAGTTTGCTGAAAATATAAACATCAGAAAACTAGATGACATGGAAGATTGGGAACCAACTTGTTTTAATCTGGTCCACATTCATAGGAGCTTAGTCTAGAACCTTTGAGACTGAACTTCTGCTTTTGAAGCCTAAGTTTTTAGAAGCATAGGCTCATGTTTTAATCTCAACTCACTCTTTACATATAATTGATATTATAATGTAATTTCACTGTAAATATCAATAGAGAAGTTACAATGCCAAAGGACATAGAGACTGAGCTGGACATCTCAGAGTTATGGATTACTGCCATAACAGTAATACATATTAGACATTGTAAATAATCCAAAAACTTGACTCAAAAAGCTACCTTAAAGTCTCATGATGACTCATTCTGTTTCTGGGTCCCTGATGTGAGAAGAGGGGTCTATAACTAAATCTGTAGCCCTTGATGAAACTGCTCCCCTTCCTGCATGTTTTTTAATCTTTATGAAAGATGCCATAATTCTCCAGTGACCCACAAACAAAACACTGAAATGATGTATTCATCCACTCATTTAATCAATGATCATTTATCAAACATTGCCATCCTGGAGATAAAGTCAAATGAGACAAATGAGGCTGAGTGGGTCTCATCTAGAAGGCATGATGGAAAAGTTAACAGTATTCTAAATCTCATAATAGATCTTTGCTCGGTGAGCTACTGAAGTCCTGGAAAGACACTAAAAGATCTTATGTGTACAAGTCTGTGAGGGAGTGTACTCCAAGGAAAGCCTACTCCCCTTTCTCTAAACAAGGATTACATTCACTTCATGTGTAAAATGTTTCTTGGAAATCATTCTCTTGTCTCTATTATGGCTGCAAGGATGCAAGTTGAGGACTTCTTACCTCTATTCGGCCTTGTTGCAGTTCTTCCTTACTTAGTCTCCTAACCTCCAATTTCACCTACCTGCAACCCACCCTTCCCAATTATTGGCACTTTATTTTTCCTGGAGCACAGTGTCCTCACCCTATTTTGACCTCTTCATCTACTCTCTGCTCTAAGCTACACTCCTAAGTGTTTACCTTGTTCCCTCCTGGCATGTCCTTCCTTGTTCATCCCTCATTTCCATCTTTGGAAATCTTGCCATTTCCTCAAAATCTGCTTGGAAGTAAACACTCTTCCTTCTAAGCTTCCATAAGTGTTTGTATTTTTTCATAGTACTTATGACAGTCTGCTTTGTTTTATGCTTTATCTCTCTTGGAAGATTCTAAGCTTTTTGAGGGCTCTGATCACACCATTTACTTATTTTTCTATGTCCCTCCTCATAGCAACTGGTATGATGTCTTTACCTATGGGGGGGGGGAGGACTTAAATTTTTAAAACTTGAATTATGCAAACATGGCATAACTATTAGAGCAGACTAGAGATAAACTCTAATTCGATCTGGTACTAACAAATTTTGGTGTCAGGTGGAGTGACACTGGAAAAGCATTAAACTTGTCTCTTACATACATTCAGTGATTCAAGAGTCATTTCACTGAAAGAAGTAAAAGTTATAACTTTTATATACATAAGTCAGTACAGAGAAATCTCATTGAAAACATTTAACACCCTCCTATGTTCCCAGCTCCATACTGAATTCTATCGTAAACATACCCTCGTGTAGCCTATATGTTGCATGTTGAAACCAGAATCTTGAAATGAAATACTTCCTTTTCTTAAAAAAAAAATGTAATTTAGTAGTTTTGCTTTCATGTAAAAATTTTCATGCAGAGTATGTTTTATATTTTGAAACACAAACTTCCTACCTTAAAAACAATTCATTTCTTCCCCATGTAGAGCTGTCAGAAAGGAGAGATTCAGTAAACTGCATGTCACTATCAGCCATTGATAGCCAGTGATCTGTTCCAAATCCAAAAGCTAAACCAAACCTCATGCTGCTGTATGTCAGATACAATTGGTCCACAGTCAAAGTTTTACAGCTCAGACAGGGCACACTTATCCTTCAGGCTGCTACTCAAGATAGCCACGACCCTGAGGAGAACAAGTCAACAAAACAGACAGACAAGAGGATGTGATTTGTATGCATCCCTGAGCCAGCTCACATCACCCCTGACCTACAGGTCAGGCTGCAAATGACAGCAGGGTGCATGCACCTGATCAGACAGAATATTCTCATTATAAAGCCTGGGAAGAGGGGGCAACTCCTCTGTGTTTACCCACAGACCAGATGCAATCTACCTAGGAAATGAGCCAAAAGAAAAAAAAAAGATACTGATTTAGCTCAATAGGAAGATGTGACTGACATGTCAATACCTTACAAAATTTTTAATCAATCATTTATCCTGATAAACTTGGGTGAACACAGGATGATTATACAAAGGAAACTTTATCAAAGAGAAGCAACAGTGTGTTTAATCACAGATGGGTCACCCAAAGAAAGCTAACCCAAAAAGAATAATCCTTATTGAACTGCAATAGAGAAACCTCATCAAATATACTTGGCCACCATCATTTGTTTTTAGAATAGATTTTGGTTAAGCATGAGTTTGAAATGGTAGTGCAAGCCTACAAATGTAGTTTCTTTTAAATTATTGGAAGGTGGTGAAAGCTTTCATATTTTTTAATGAAATCTGGAGTTCCAAAAAGATCTACATTGAAGTGAGAATGACTGTGGAGGAGGTTAGACCAAATTGCCACCTGTGGTAATTCTTAAGAACGGAGAAGAGGACTCTGTCTTGGATTATTGGAAGTAGCTTTGCCCGAGGCCAGTAGAGTAGAGATGACCTCTGGAGTTCCCCATGAGAGCATGATTCAGAATAGCAGTATCTTAAATACTGTTAACATTCACCATACAACTGCGCTGACACACCCTGGGTGAAATTTCACTGTCCAAACTGTACTAATTACATACACCAAACCCCATCATTACACAGTTGGTGTGTACAGTCAGTATTAATCTGAAACACCTGAGCAATAAAGGAGCTCATATATATGAATCTGTGTATATTCATAATTTATATTTATCTATATTTCATCATAAACAATGTCTCTATACTCACAAGAATACTGAGATAGTGAATGGAATCATGCAGATGAGATCCCTGAGGAAGCTTAAACACAGCCCTAGCCAACAATGTCCAGTTTATGTCTCTTTAGCAACATGTAGTAGAAAGGCTGGGTAAATCAAATTTCTCTCAACGAGCGTTCCCTTCCCCTTAGACTATAAGTTCACAATTTCACAGACAATGTTCTCTTTATCTTTATGTTCTCAACATGTAGAACTACGCCTGTTAACGCTGAAAAAGACCTAGGCTTGAAGGTATGCAAGTGATCAACTAATAAAACCTACAGCTGATGTTTCCTAAGGAAAAGCAGGTAGAATTCCTTCTCTTTCCTTTAATGTTCGGTTTGGCCTCTTAGGATTTTTTTTTTTTTTTTTTTTTTTTTTTTTTTTTTTTTTTTTTTTTTTTTTTTTTTTCTGCTAGGCTCATCCTTCATGTTTATATCAACCAAGTTTTAGCTTTAGTGTTTTAAACTATATTGACTGCAGAAAGTTCGTGGAGATAAGGGAAGGACATTCAAGTGGCAGCACATATGCTAATCTTGTGACTGGGCAAATTTTACTTATACCTTCTGAGCCTTATCTTTTAAAAATTTGAAATATTAGAATAGTTAGGCTGATATCATAAAATTATAATACTTTTAAAATGAGAATATATGTGAAATTATTTGTAACACATAAAATGCTATTAAATGTGAATAATCATGTTAGTTTTTCTCCCTTTGGAGAGATCCCAACATTAAGGTCTTATAAGGAAATTCTATTTAATAATATGGAAGTTTGGTAATAAATAAATTCTGCCATATATTCTGCACCCTGTCTCATGATGTGATGCTAAATAACAAGAAATAGGCTACAGAAGAGAAACTGGTGTCCTTTGACATAAGGAAATTTTAAATTTAGATAAACAACGAACATTTTTTAATGTAAAAAATGTCTCATATAATATTCAGATTTAACTGGGTATCCTGTATTTTATCTGGCAAGCCTACATTGGCATCAATAAAAAATTTTAAGCCTTGATTAATTGTAACCCAGCTTTCTTCTAAAACTGTCCTCTTGACCCCCTTATTAAGTGGATCTTATTATTTTATCTTCATTTTCATTGTCTGATTGTGCAGATATCTTTTATAATAAACAACCTCAAATCATCTGGGGGAAATGGAAAGAACGACTAAGAGATTTTTAAACATGCAATGTGTTTTATTAATGTCTGAACATTCCTTCCCCCCATCAATCGTTCATTTGATACATATCCCTGGGACACAAACCAGGTGACAGGCACTGTGCTAGGTATCAGCATACTCTGGGATCCACCCTCACCATTTATATAGTCCTTTGTATTGCCAGGGTTGGAAGTCTGCAAACTATATATTCTCAGTTCCTTTGACCTAGCTAGCTATTAGGTTCTGGCTAATGGGATGTACTGGTCTCACCGGAAGGTAAGGGAAAAGGAAAAAGCTATTTTTCCTTTCCAACAGTTTTCATCAGCAACTGTGGGTGACTGGGAATTATTGCAAACGGCTATCGGCTTCAGCAGCAACAACACTAATTTCAGAAGCCTCCATAAGACTTCAGACTTCTTGATGTCTTGCCCTGCGGCAGCAGTGTGATTTCAACAGCAGTGGCGGCTGCAGAAGCCATGCCTCCTGGGAACCTAGCAGTGAGTGTGGGCTCATGGCCATCATCCAAGAGATGGTAGCAACTTCCTAATCTTTATGTAAAAACCTTCTAATGCTTTGTACCCCTCTAGTTCCTTCTCATATTCTTATTCTTCTAGTTCCTCCAATTAGCCTGTAATCCACGCCTTGTATTAAAATCCTGATATTTAAAATACCTGGAGTCGTTTCTGCTTTATTGACTAGACGTTGACTGATATAAGAGTTTACGGGTGGAAAAGTTTGAGAACCATTGCTCTACAACATCACTGCCAGTTTACACCATCTTTGGAATCATGTGACCCAAAAGTAATGGAAGAATCTGTGGCTCTTTTTAGTCACAAAGACCTTCCAACATGGGGATTTTAGGGAGGAGTCTACAATTCTTAATAAGCTACATAAAAATCAGAGCTACATCAAAAGAGCTTCCACTTAC
>NW_006791304.1:339648-386481 GCF_000442215.2 Lipotes vexillifer | reverse complement strand
AGCAGGAAAGTAAACGTTTATGGTCAAATTTTGTGTCCTTAGCCACTCATCAATAATAGTTTGACCAGATTGCCGGTAATAGTAATACATGTAATATGAGAGGGGAAAAAAGGTCTGTAGATATCATTAATATAAAATTTTAAAATTTTCCTTGAGATTCTATTAGGAGAGAAGCTTATTGGCAGACGATCTGTATTTTACATAATTATTCTGTTGAATTGAGTTTGTCTGGTTTACTTCTCTGCTCCTAGATGGATCAAAGCCTTTATGTAGAGTTTCCAAAACACCTTTTTATTGAATCTGTTACAGTATTTCATTATCCTATAGTCAAGACATTATATCTTATCTCTAATTAAATTTTCTTGAAATTTCAGTCTGTTTGCTCTTTATTTTTATTTTTTGCAGTACGCGGGCCTCTCACTGCTGTGGCCTCTCTCCCATTGCAGAGCACAGGCTCCAGACATGCAGGCTCAGAGGCCATGGCTCACGGGCCTAGCCGCTCCGCGGCATGTGGGATCCTCCCGGACCAGGGCATGAACCCGTGTCCCCTGCATCGGCAGGCAGACTCTCAACTACTGTGCCAGCAGGGAAGCCCCATGCTCTTTATCTTTACTTGAAAAGAAGAATGCATCTAGATTCTTCCTTAACACTGCACATACTCCTGAAGATAATTTATAATTAGCCCTCTTCCCCAGTATTCTCGTTTTTTTTTTTAGGTGAAGAAATCTCAATTCCATTGACCTTTAGACATGATTGTTTCCATCACATTACATAGTCCTCTGCACAGAGTATAATTGATGTAAGCTGGCCCATCCTCTAACTGCCACAATTAAAGCTAAGGTTTTTCTAATCCTGTTAAAGAGTGTCACCTAAGAAGTTATTTAAAGGAAAAATATTTGTTTTGCTTTCACAAAAGTGCAAAAATTTGTGTGGAGAATATCTGACAGAAATATGGATGGAGTTAGAAATTACCCAGGACTATTGGTCTGACTTCATCAAATGCTTTCTAAATGCACAGTCTCATGGATCAGATGTTCCCAAATTATCTTAGTTCAAGCAACATTTTCCTCTGTCACAGGGAAGCATTCTAACCTAAGTCTATAAAACCAAATAAGTTAAGTGTACTAGGTAGGAAAACTTTGTCCAAAATCTGGTTTGAGATAAAGTCTGAACTGAAACAGTTGATGAAACAGTGGCTGCTGGTTTTGTGCTTTTCTCCTTAAGTCACTAGAAACTTCAAATGTTGAATTCTTAAAGAACCAGCGAATAAAACCCCAAAGGAAAAAAAAGAAGCCTAACGTTCATTCCTGTATTAGACTATGTTGTAGTTCCTGGTTGAGGTCAGGCACATAGTAGGTACTTAACGCAGGGTATAGAGTTAATTATTAAATAATGACAACAGTAATGCGTTTTAAAGTCGTAGTTTAAACATAATAACAATAATAGTGAATTTGAAATCTATTTGGCAATTTCAAAATGTTTTATAAGTCATACCTGAGGGGGGAGAAAAACCAATTATTTATGAAAAAGTGCTCATCAATGCTTTACATTGTAGTGAAATCTTTTTATTTTAATAAATTTATTTATTTATTTTTGGCTGCGTTGGGTCTTTGTTGCTGCGTGCGGGCTTTCTCTGGTTGCGGCGAGAGGGGGTACTCTTCGTTGCGGTGCATGGGCTTCTCATTGCTGTGGCTTCTGTTGTTGCGGAGCACGGGCTCTAGGCGCGCGCGGGCTTCAGTAGTTGTGGCACACGCGCTCAGTAGTTGTGGCTCGCGGGCTCTAGAGTGCAGGCTCAGTAGTTGTGGCGCACGGGCTTAGTTGCTCCGTGGCATGTGGGATCATCCCGGACCAGGGCTCGAACCCGTGTCCCTTGCATTGGCAGGCGGTTTCTTAACCACTGCACCACGAGCGAAGTCCCTGTAGTGAAATCTTAATGTATAGTATATAATATGCTACATAGCTTGTATCACGAAAAATTACAAGAAGAATCTGTTGATTTTATTTTTAAAGATTAATATATTATACATATTTTATGCATGTACACTAGAATAAGCATAAAACAAAATATTAGTTTACAAATATATGAAAAACAAAAATAAAAAATGCATTCATTCATAGATAGAAATAAATTCTGAAATATTTATGCCAGTGGGCTTTTCCTTAATTACCTTTAGCTAATGAATGTATGTAAAATGTTTATCCATTGCAAAGAAGATAATCTATTTGATTTGTAAAGTATATTTAGATTATTGAATTTTAGTTTGTAATGTTTATATAACTGCAGAGGTTTTCACGTGATTTGTCCAGTGCCTGGTGATGTTAATGACAATGTTAATACTTTAAGATCAACATTAGGAAGCTTTTTATGTTATGTAATAACTTTTATCCTATTGAGCTGATACAGTTTACTTAATCTTCTGAGTTTACTAATTAAGAGTCATGGAATAATAATCTGGTAGAACCTGGTTTTAAGAATAATAATATTGGACTGAAAGCAAAGGACCCAGATTAGAAATCATGGAAGTAATGGCACTCAGGGATATTTTGAACGAGGTTTCTTTCTTCTACCCTCCCTCACTCTGTCCCTCTGTCCCTCTTTCTTTCTACATTCATTGAGTACATCAACCAGGAAATCCTAATACTATAAATTCAACCCATTTATTTGCACCTAGTGTAAAATCATATGTGATAGTAATAATGGGTGGGAAAAGGGATTTGGGCTTTGGAGTCAGATTTGCCACGTGGCTCCACTCTTTACCGACTAAGGAACTTGAGTACGTTCGTTAACCTCTTGGAATCTCAGTTTTCTCATCTGCAAAAACGTAGAAATTATCACCATCTCAGATTTCATGATAAGAAGACATAATGTATACAGAGTTGATAACCCTATGCCAGACACAAACTTTATGCTATTTATTATTATTTTACTGTTTCAGGTACTGTTGATGAGTAAGATAAAGTACTTTCTTTCCTTTGATTTTTCTCCTATGTAGAATGAAATTGTTGGATGATCTTGAAATTCCCTTCCAACTTCAAAATCTATGGATTTATAATCCCTTCCTTCTTAATGATGCTCTTGTCATGGGGGTACCTGCATAGTCATCTGGTCTTTCTTAGCTAAATTGCAGGTGAATGTGTTAGTAACAGATGCATGATGTGAAGACCGAGCAGGTGACCTAGGTTTCAGACGCTTTCACAGCCCAGAGTGGAATAATAAATCTGCAATTTTAATGAACTGAAAGTAGTTTTACAATCTGAATTAGTTTAAAGATTTTGGAGTAATCCGGAAAACAGATTAAATAACAGCAGCAGCAATGATAGCAGCCTCGTCCAGGAATATTATAAAGAAGGAATCAAGTGACATTTTTTAGTGGCACGTTGAGTGCCACTCAACTTAATCAAGTGCTAGAACTTAATCAACAACTGTTAGTGTTTGTTGAACTCCTATTGTACATTGAGCCTTCAATAGAATCTTCAAGAACTTAAAGGAGAGGAAAAGGATGTGATGGGATACTAATATCTAGGATGTCCTTCCACTTCCTCCAACCTTTATACTGTCTGTCCCTAATTGACTTGCCATCACAGGATCCCACAAACATCAGAGAAGGGGGTCTATGTCTGATTCTCTTTTATACTGCTCATGTCTAACATAATTACCTGGAAACAGTAGGAGCTCCAATTAATATTTTTTGATACAACAAAAAAAAGTGAGTAAAATTTCCTCTGGAAGATTCCAATAACTCATAGGGTAAATTCTAAGAAGCAATTCTTTTCAACACAGGCGATGTCTGAGGGCAAAAAAGATGATATTTTAAATTTAGTACACCTTTTAAAAATGGGAAAAAGTATATTTTGCACATTCCCACAATGTGGGACATGAAAACTAACTGAAGGGATTTTTTTCAAGATTTACTAGGTCTTTTGTCTGAGAAATGACTTTAAAACTTTCAATAAGGGAGTCTCTCCCTGCCCCCCAGAAGTTATAATAGTGAAAAAAAAAAATGGAGGCTCTAGTTTCTGCTGTCAGTTAACATTGTACTGACCATTTGAACTTCCAGACTCTGTAGATTGAATGGATATTCTTGAAACAAAGATCAGAATTTATTTGAATCATGAATAATGTTAAAGATGAATTTTTGATTATTTTAAAAGAATATCCTTTGCTTTTCTCCAGTCACATCTTAAAATTTCATAGATAAAAGTATTATGGTCACTCATCTGGAGCTCAGTTTCATTACTTCTTTCTCTGATGATCCATTGTAATAACTGAACAGTATCTTCCAAGTCAGAGGGCCTTTTTTCACATGACACCCTTGGCTTCCTCATCTCCACAGAACAAGACTACATAGCATCAAACTTGAAGCTTGGAAAGACCCTGAATACCTTCCGAATTTCCACCCAAGATATGAAGAGTAAGACTCAACAGTTAAGGCGAAAGCAAGATTAGAGTTACTTTCTGGGACACTGACAGCCACAGCGATGGATTTTAGTCTTTGTAAAAGTGTGCTTTTGGGTTTAGGGTTTCCTCACTTCTTTTCACTCATCCAAAATGAGTTGAATACATATGTAAATAAAACATCTACAAGAATTCTTATGTAAATACAAAATATATAGCATTCAGAGAAAGAAAAGAGCAGTAATAAAGGAGAGCTAGTCCTGTGGGGCTTTGTGAACAAGGGAGGGAATGATTTCTTTGTGTCACAACAAAACGTAACCCTGCCCATGAAAGGAAGGAGACAGAAGGCTAGTTTCTGCTAAAAGCCTGGTTGCATGTAACTGACCCAGCGGAGGAATCCTGGTTCTATCTCTAGGGCTCGTTAGCTGCTCAACATGGATCCTACATGTACACAGCATACCTGAGTCTGTTCTCCTTTTTTAAACAAAAGAGAAACCAATACTAAACAGCAGAATTATAGTTGAAACGATTTCTAGTGAGCTGTATTATTGCTTAAAGAGAAAGTTAAAAACAAGCAAGCGAATTATGCCTTTAATTAAAGTTTGGGGGTCTTTGTTCTAATGCTGCTGGTTGCTAACCAGAGGAGAATGTCCCTCCTTCTCTGCTACCTTGTCAGATTCGTGTCCTAAACATACCAGTTCCCCGTGGAGCTGGGCATTTTAAGTGTGAACAAAACCGGTACCACTTGAGCAAAATATCAATCATCCTCTGAGGTTGGCAGCCTCTCCCTAAAATGCTTTCTATGGATGCTGCGTTACTTTATGACAATTCACATCCAGGCACAAGCCATAATAAGTTACATAAGGGAGGCAAGGTTCTGTGAAATATTCATGAACAATTAAGTCAGTAATCTGCACATTATGGATATTGATGCTTTTCAGGTTCTGAGCAGTAAAGATAGCTAATCACCATCTTGTATGCTTTTATCCGAAATCTCAGAGAGAATAAAAATTGCAGAAGGTATTGCGTCCCTCTCATGTTACTGATCCACCACTTGCTACGCAGCTGTTGTTAGGTTTAAAACACGCGAATGAGACATTTCTTTTAGTAGACTTACTGTGAGGCACTTGATTGAAAACACGTCAAATGTTTCACATCAGTTTTTCTTCTCCTCCCAAGTACTACATTGTTAGACGTTTTTGACCTAAAAATTAAGCCAATTTGTATAAATATTATACACCTGAAAAGAATAACTCTTTAGAAATAGATCCGCATGGTAATTATTTCATACTTCACTCGTTTGCAGAGAGATGGTACTAAATGTTTTTTGTACAGGTTGGAGTAAAAAAATACAAACCTATTTTGTACCTGGCTTTAGATTTTTGAAAAAACTTCAACATACTATTCAAACATGACAGGAAGAATCTGTCATTTGTCACACATTAATTAAAATGGTAATGAAAACCCTAAAGGCTAGAAAAGGCCCCTTTAAACAAGTCAAAAACAGCCATCTAGATTTTAAAATAATTTCCACAAAGGGAAAAATACACAAAGAAGCAAGAATCAATTACTATACAACACACAAAAATAAGTAAGGATTCAAAGACTTTCTTAAGAGTAGCTTTATCCCAAAGGTAATTATTATCCGTGCTCTCTGGGGTGGGAGAAAATCCTACAGTAACTTTCAGTGAATCTCTCTGACCCATGTAACAACTTGGATGTCTTCTCACTATAACTCAGTTAATAGAAAGGCATCTTGCTTTCTGAATATCACACCTGCAGTCGTCTGCCCTTGGGAATCATTCAGTTCATTGGTAAACACAAGTCACATACATCAAAAGTTTCCACTTTCTCTAGCTCTTTATAACACCAAGGTCCCTCCCCTCTCCCCAGGCTCCTTGCAGCTATCTAGGGAATCTTTCACTTTTTGTCCTTTCCCGACCCTTCTGGACCACATTTTCTCTTCTTATTCAGGCCATCTGCTCTCAAGGAAGGTAAAACTTCTGCTAGGAAAACAATCAGCATCTCTAGCAATTAGCAGCTTTTGTGAACCAGCTTTCAGCCACCGCCTATGAAGACATACACTGTGCAAATCACAATGCAAATTATGATAGTAGTTTAAAAATAGTTTGTAATTGATACATTTCTGGCCACAGCCCCCCCCTTTATCCTGCTAGTGGTACAATCTTCTTGCCCTTGACAGAAGTCTTTCTAAAGATCTGCTCAAGCCTCACTAAGCAGCTGTGAGTTAGGTCATTTTCCCAGGAGTTTTACATGTGGAAAACTGGGCATTAGTAAGGCCTCAAAAAGGACACCATCTGGCCCTAGTGAAAAAAAGGATCATGACACTTCCTGTGGTACCAACAGACCCTGATGAACCAGAAAGGAATTCAGCCCTGGATTGTGATCCAATAGAGACGGGCCCCACAGCTACCTCCGTGACAGCCAACTCCATTCATCTTCGCAGTTATCTCATAGCACAATGGACTTTTGTGTCGTGCTGTGTACTGAAGGCAGAGTAAAATCCATTTTGATTTTTGTGTTTAGTCTCCGTGCCTGTCCTCTTTCCTGGAACACATACCGCATCAGGAGAGAGTGAGATGCACAAAGAACAGTTCTTTCGGAGCCCATTCAAACTTCTCCATTTCCCTCCCACTGTACATGGGCGTAATAAAATGGTGGACTCTTCAGAAGCTTCCAAAAAAACCCGTCCCTGACATGAAGAGCTGTCCCTCCCACTTTCAATAAAAACAATTTTAAACTATTCAGAGCAACAGTTTTTCATTTTTGGGGTTTTTTTGGTAGAAAAGAATTGAAAGTTACACTTATAAGAAAATCTTATGGAAACACTTACTAGAAACATTTTGGTTCCGTGAGTCCATCAGGTGTTGAAAGATCCTGTAAAAAACTATAGCATCAGCCTCAACAATGAGCCAGGTTTTCTGTTTCAAAAAGAAAAGTGTCTGACCCAAGCAATATGAGAGTGGACGCTGGTGACGTCTTTCATTGTCGTAGTGTTTATTACAGTTGACAAAGTCTTTTCATGCTTCCTACTTTAGAATATGGAAATTGGGAAAGTCCATCCAGTTCTCTGGATTCTGGAAGTGCCAGCAGCATATTATGACTAGAAAGTCCACATTTTTGTGTATAAGTCTCCCTGTGTCATAATGAAAAATGCCTGCGAGTAACAGCTTGATTAAGAATGAAGGGGAGAGAGAGAGAGAGAGAGAGAGAGAGAGAGAGAGAGAGAGAGAAAGAGAGAGAGAACGTTTCTATTTTGAAAGATCTAAAACCAGGGTACGAAATAGCCAGCATCCCACTGCTGAGGTGTTTGTGCAATATGCACACAGTTATCCATCCTGTTAGGAGTCACAGGCTTTCATAGGATACTTCTCAGGGCTGAAATAAGAAAACTACCAACAGCAAATCCTTCATTCTAAATTTTTCTCTCTCAATAAACCATAAAAATGAACAAGATACAAACAAGCCACTTAAATCATTATCAACAACTGTATATATGTGCTTTTTAAACATAAAATATTCTTTGTGGTAGATAATTGGGGACCCTGAAACTGGTCATCCCGGAAATGAACTCTGGTCACTCAGGATAAAAAGGGGTTTCCATCTGAAAGCTTTTTACCATCTCACACCACAGTGAAGAGGACTTGGGTGTGATGGGAAGGTGTTTTCTTAAATCTGAGCACTATCCTCTCAATTCCAATCAGATTCTTCTTAGTTATCTAATTTCCACTTTTTAAAAAAATTCTTGCAGCGCTAAGATACTAACCTCATCTTGCCTGCCCCTGGGGGCTTCACTTCATCTGTACACAGACCTGAATCCTCCCCCACTGTTGGACCCTTCAATAGAAAGCTATATTGTCACACATAGGGACCCTGGGTTAGAGAAAATGGTTAAGGCCCATCATTTTTCCTATTTTCAGAATTTGGCTTGGGAGGGGTGTAGAGAGACTGCTCTTCTTCCAAACAAATCTTCTGCTGTCCAGATTTTGCAGAACTTAAAAAGCCACCACAGAAAGAGTAGAATTTAATGAAGGACAACATTTTTTCTGCCTCTGATTCCCTGATGGAAATGCTGGGTCCTCTATTGTGGGAAGACATAGGTGAAACTCACTTTTTAACATGTGTGTCCAAGGCGTAATTACAGGCGCTCTCTTTTAACAGAGAATTGTCACTATTGGTGTTATTCCTAAAGTGCCTGTTGAGAGGAGTTCAAAACCACAGCCTTAATCCGTACTCATCAGTGAATTTTCTCTGGATTCTGGAAGCACCAGCAGCATATTATGACTAGAAAGCCCACGTTTTTGTGTATAGGGCTCCCTGTGTCATAATGAAAATGCCTGCGAGTAACAGCTTGATTAAGAATGAAGGAGAGAGAGAGAGAGAGAGAGAGAGAGAGAAAGAGAGAGAGAACGTTTCTACTTTGAAAGATCTAAAACCAGTGTACGAAATAGCCCGCATCCCACTGCTGAGGTGTTTGTGCAATATGCACACAGTTATCCATCCTGTCAGGAGTCACAGGCTTTCACAGGATGCTTCTAAGGGCTGAAATAAGAAAACTACCAAAGAAACTTTGAGGCGAGGGCTGGTGGCAAGGGTCACAGACATGAGGGCCTGAAGGCTGGCTGCCAAGAGTAGGTACACTGAGCAGGGGAAGCAGGGCCCAGGGAGGGCACAGATGCAGGTATCTGAAAAACAGCCTCTCAGGTAGCAGAGGCAATTCCCTAAAACAGAAGGAAGGGGAGAGAAAAAAGGAGTAACTCCTGAGGGGAGGAAGGAACCCAGGTTCCCTCAGTGCTACCGGACAGAAAAGCCACTTTGCCACCAGGAAAGGGGGTTGAAATATCTACTTCATCAGGCACATAGATATTCAGTGATATGGGACACAGACTCATTCTTTCCTTAATGATCACTCAGACTCTCTGTTAGAGTGATGAAGAATTTTTTTTTTTTTTAACAAAAGAACAATTGAAAACCTGGTAGATCATAAAATAGTTTTACCTATTAGCTCTGCTGACAGTTTTCTTAGCATTGATTTTGCAGCATTAACATAGTTGCCTAATATTAAATGATTTTAAAGGATTAAAACGTTAATTAAAGATACAAGTGGTGTCCCCATTGCTGGGAAGGAAGGCCGGCCTGAGCATTGTTTTAAACTGGAGGCTGTGCCCTCCTTTCCCCCTCCCGCCTCCCTTCCCAAGCAGCTCTGTTTTGAGGCAACAGTTCCCTAGGAAGAAAATGACAGAACCAGAAACAATTTGCTCCTTTAAGGATTGGAGATGCTTATGTTGGAACCTCACAAAAGCAGCGTTATGTCCTTGAACATTCCAATGATCATTGTTAATAGGATCAATTTTTGTGTGTTATTTAGCTGGATACCTCCTAACCCATAAGAAATGCATTTCAGTCAAGGGATGTGGTGGTGATGGGGGTGGGGGAGGGGGAGAAGGAAGGCCCAGCAAATTCCATGTGATCAGTTCAGCTGCAATAATCTCTTTTCTCCTTCCTGACGAAGCCACACATGAGAGCACTCTGGTGTCTTTCATCATTATTTGTCACCCTTTTGTGCAAAGCAACTTATATCCACAGCCATTCCAGCAATTAAAATGAAAAAGAACCAAACAGCATTCTCATTGAATACTCGGAGGCCAGTGCCACCAAGTGCCATCAACTTATTGAATGTCGGGTATCTAATGCCATTAGAGCTCTGTAAGTATTTTGTGAAAAAAACAAATAAATTGTTACATGCAGAATGTACAGAAAGATTTTAAAAGATAAAATCTTTTGATGCCTTGGCAGTAGCTAGAGCGCCTGGAACAGGCTCTCTCTCAGTGATGCTACGAAGAACTAAGCAACTGACAGGGACTGGGGCACACATGGAGACACTGAGAACTTCCAATCTGGGGAGACAGTCATAGAGTGAAATCAACTCAATCAGAATCAGTCAATCTTGTTTCTGTTTTATGAGCCTGATTCCTATTAGTTAAATACTTCTCCTAAACTATAAAGTGTCACTGTATTTCTGGGAAGGGTACTTTTTAATTTCCTCTTCCCCAAAAGGGCAAACTGTAAAAAGGTAAAGATAAACTAACTTTCCCAAGACCACAGACAGAGTCAGGATTGAAGAACGATGATACTTGACCTTGGTCCTGATTTCATTTCACGTAGTCCATTCCGTACGTGAAGAGACAGCAAGCAGTCCACAATCCACACATTTTTTTTTTTTTTTTTTTTTTTGCTGTGTTGGGTCTTCGTTTTTGTGGGGGGGCTTTCTCTAGTTGCGGGGAGGGGGGGCCCCTCTTCATCTTCATCGCGGTGCTCGGGCCTCTCACTATCGCGGCCTCCCTTGTTGCGCTCACGGGCGCAGCCGCTCCGCGGCATGTGGGATCCTCCCAGACCGGGACACGACCCCGCGCCCCCTGCATCGGCAGGCGGACTCTCAACCACTGCGCCACCAGGGAAGCCCCAATCCACACATTTTTAACATCATTTTCTATTGAAAGTTTTAAGGTCACTACAAGACCATCAGTTTTGAAGCCATGTACTTGTTCTCCCATTCAGGATGTACCTTTTAAAAAATATCATTAATAAAGCTCTGTGAAATACCAAGAATGCCTTTTCCCAGGCATTGGAATATACATTGCCTATGGATCCTTATCTTGTCTTATAATTTAGTTGGGGAAAAAAAGATTTCTACCTAAAATGGTAATTAACGTTTAAGATAACATGCTGCTGAAATTCTGAGGTGGCGTCAAGGACTTGAGTAGATGATAAAGAACCTTCTAGAGAATGTCCTGAGATCTGAAGTAAGAGAAGGAGGGCCTGCTTGAGGAGAGAAGCAGTGGAAAGTCTGGAAATGGCAAAGGTGGTGAAAATGTTATAAGAGCTTTATTCACAGACACACCAGGGACCCAGGGGCATCCAGAAAGTGCTTCGTCCTCCGATTGCTGTTTCCATGCTCCGTAAACCTGCGTGTCTGAAGCAGGTGGGCTGGAGCCAGAATTCCCGAGTAATGATTTCACTTTTATGCCAGGGACAGTGGAGCCAATGAGGGTTGTCAGCAATGATGGGTTGGCTTTGGCTGACTTTGAAATGATCGTAGAAAATGGTCAAGTGACTGAGGGCAGAGTTGGGACATGTATTATAGTGTAGTCTTGGAGGTGAGAATTGTCAATTATCCCAACATGTGAGAGGAATGCCAGGAAGAGCTATTCCTCCAAAGACCCCCATCAATGACCTTCAGGACCACATAGTCCTGCGTGTGAGGCTACAACCTTGGGTGGTAGGGACTGGCGAAGTTGTGGTCCAGGAAACACTTCTGTGTAACTCTCTTATGATGCATCGTGACTGTGAAGACACGCAGAGAAAGGATCTTCCTTCCCTTCTCCTAAATTGGAATTTGAAGATAGTCTCTTTACAAACCCCTTGGGAATGGAAAATTCTAGTAACCTCTTATATTTAACATTCTTACCTGTAACCTGTTAAAGAAAGCTGTGTGGGAGATTCATTGTGGCCTTTATAGATCTCTTTAAAATAAATATCTAATGTTTTATAAATGACAAAAATTTCGGGTAAAGCCCTCATGGGGTTCCCCCCAAATGTTTTTGTTTTTTCTAATGACAGCAATAACAACAACAAAAAAGAATTTTAATAAATGAAATAACCAGACTGGGTGGGTCCAGGTGTTTCTGCTGCTGAATTAGGATTGAGTTTGTCCCTTTAAAGTGACCATATTTTCTCGGTGCAAGTTTTGGCAAAATATGTGGTTGAGATTATCAGTAGGGAGTGGCTGGCAATTTGGCTTTACATTTTGTAAACTTTCTTGAATGCTTAATTGTTCGCTAAGATGTCAGCTGCAAGATTAGTGGAGCTGGAAAAAAAAGTGTGCACTCACATTGGCCCTGTGTCTATTTTCAGTGTGAAAGGAACTGGCTGCAGAGTGTTGCAAACACTCAAAGCTATGCATTCTGCATTACAATGAAGTGGGGCTGTGTTACACAATACCGCGGGTTTTTTTTTTTTTTTAAAGGTCATCATATCCTAAACCCTTTGAATGCAAAGCAAGAGCAACAGATGACAAATACTAGGATGTGCTAAACACCAGAACAATTACATTAAAATGGACTTCATCCAGACTGAATCCTCTCCCATTTCTACTTGGTAAATAATTAGCTCCAAAACTATACAAGGACTCTTTGAAAAAATATTGGAAGGAGGCTGAGTCAGAATGAAAACAACTTATCTTTACATCAAGAACATAGTATCTGGTGATTTTATATGTATATATATATATATATATATATATATCACCACACACACGTGTGTGTGTGCGCGCGGGTGTGCGCGGTGATATTTAAGAATGTGTCATTTCACTTAGTCTCCCACCTATGAGTGAGAAAGAAAAATGTCATAAGTACATTCACAGTTGGAATTCCTTTTCTGGGTCTGCTAATTATTGTAAATACAAACCCTTTAGTTTTGCTGTACTATAGACTCCTAAAAATGATGCAATTACCTCCTCTCTCAATAATTTTCTTTTTCAAAGACTAATAAGTGCCTTATTTTAAGGACAGATAAATGAAATTTAGCAAAATCTATTAGCATTTTAGGGTCAAATAATATTTACCATCTATGATGCAATTTAAAATTTTTAATCATACTTAATGCTAGCTAAATGAACAGAGATAGAACTTAAATTCACGTCTTTGGATTCAGGTTCTTTATCTCCAACTCCAAATCAACCACAAAAATATGTCTGCTATCTGATGTATGGTAGAGAAGGCATATAGAGCTCACATTTCAAATTCATTTTTATTTATATAGAGGAGATTTCAATATTCATAGAGTTAGGACTACAGTTTCCCACCTTATCTGTTCTGTTTAGGTTCTATGATCCTTTCTATTTGAAATCTCTTTTCTTCTGGTCTTCCACAACATTTTTGGTCTATGGGACATTTGGTGATTATTGTATTTTGCTGTGTTAGCTACTTTATTTTGGCTGTTGTTGTTAGGGTGGAGTATCTTTTTATCACCTAACACAGAGCCTGGTACAAAGTAGGTGCTCAATAAATGTTTGTAGGGTGAAGGAATGAGGGCAAGAAGATATGTGTATATATTTGGTCTTCTTGATTGAGCTGCCAGCTCCCGGAGGGCAGAGAAGGTGTGCTATGCTTTTGGTGCCCAGCTCCTGGTGCCTAGGACTCTGCTACTGCAGCTTACATGGGGCAGTGACAGGAAACATTTGATTGTGGTGAGGACAACAGTGGAGTGGAGAGACAGAGAGAAGGGAGGAAGCCAGGGAGGGGAGAAAAACGAGGACGGAGACAGAACAAAAAGAAAGGAAAATTTAGAACAGGGAATAAAATTTAATTTCAGCTTCCACCCTCAAATTACCTCAAACTGCTCTCTTATTTTAGCCAAAAGGAAAACAGAAGGCAAGAGAAGAGGGAAACTCAGAAAGTGGAAAAATATGACTTATGGCTTTAATTGTGAGCATTTCAAAATTATCAAATTACTTCCTAATACAATAAATACAAAATGTTTTCTAAGGGTTACTAGTTAGTGAATTTACACTATTTTCTTGTAAAGTTATCAAGAAATTGGAGTTTAGTGGAAATGTGGGGAATTTCAAAAAAATCCCTAAAACTTGGGAAATTATAATTATTTTTCCTAATGAGTACTCTTAACAGGCTACAGACTCTCAAATGTGATACATTTGGCAAAGAATAGACCCTGTCATGAAACCTGAAAGAGGTCTGTGCCATTATTAATCTGCTACCCAGGCAACACTTTTGGGGCCTTAATGAATAGCCTCTAATTGGCTGAGATTGGCCCACATACCCAGGAGCTGTTCACCAAATACATTATTATTTTTTTTTTTTTAAGATTTTACAACTTTCCTCCATCTGCAGTTAAGGAAGATTATCCTGCTCAGGGTATAGTATATTTTCACAAAATATCTCAGTGACTTGCATGAATAATTACTCCATTAAGATTTTAAATATATAATTCTGGTTTTATACATATAACCCCCAAATAAAAATGAAATGAATAATTCCTGAATTAAAAACAACTGTTTGATAATAAAGAACCTCTGTATTCGAAATATAGATCACTTGATTCTTGGAGCTTAGATAACTCAGGAAAAAATAGCACTTTTGTTTTCATTGCTAGAAAACCAAGATATGAGAAGACGCTATTTTTTTTACTTTTTTACTTTTTAAAATTTTTATTAGAAAAATTTTTAAATTTTATATTGGAGCATAGTTGATTAACAATGTTGTATTGGTTTCAGCTGTACAGCAAAGTGATTCAGTTATACATATATATGTATCTATTCCTTTTCAAGTTCTGAGAAGATGCTATTTTTATGAGTTGAATAATTGACCAAAGGGTCATGATGGAGGGGATCCTTTGATCCATCTACCAGTGATATTAGAAACACCCCAAGGTCAAGGGCTGAGGTTTTCTCCAGTTCCCTGTCTCAGGATGCTGCCTGCAATGTCAAATGTTTCTAAGGACACTCTCGGGGTGAAGTGGGTTAGGGGATGGGATGAAGCAGAGGAGCAGAGGCTAGGACAGAATGCCCCTAGTTCCAGCCTCTCCCCCATTCTACAGGAGTCCACTAAGTAACCTCTTACCAACTCAGCTATGTCTTCTCTTCTCTTTTTCAACACCTCGTAGGATCTCTTGAATAACTATTATCATTTTATTGTTTGTTCATTTATTGCCTTTCACATGAATTTATATAAGATGTATGAAGGTTTTAAAAAATCTGTAGGCAAATGTAAGCATATTTGTGGTAACATCTACAAGAGTTGATGTAGGGACTTTTGGTAAGGGAAACCTGACTCCATATTACAACCTCTTTTCCATCCCCCTCCAAGGAAATGAAATTTCAATTCCCCAACTTGGTCATAGTGCCTTTCCATGGCCACAGCCCTCTCTCTGTGTGAGAGTTTCCTCTGCCTCAGCATCAAAGCTGTATTGTCAACCCAGAACCCCAATCCAGGCTGGCCTGTTGGAGGACATCATTGAATCTGAGACAAAGATGGTGCTACCTCAGAAGGAAGGGATGGCAGAAACAGAGACCTTTGTCTCTGTTTGTGAGGGAGTGTAATACAAGTCACAGAGGGGAAAGTCAAAGGGACAAAAGAAAGGGAGGTAGGAGCAAGAGAGAACACTGGATGAGTGATGGTAGGAGAGAAAAGTATTAGAATAAAGGATGGATCACGTGGCAATCTGACTTTGTAAACTGTTGAGCTGCATACAATTGTCTTAGCCAGAAAAGGGAAAAGTCTAAAGAGGTTTTCTGGAATAGGGCAAGGTGACATTAATATGTGAATAAAGTAAAAATTGGATAAAGATTCCATTTAACTTGAATATGATTAATTATCCAGTAAACTTGAATTTCTGTGATGCAGCACCTGTCTGAAAGTCGTTTTAATCCACCTGAAGGACCTGGTAGCTGGCTTCTCTTTCTTGGAGTATCATTGTTATTAAGTCTCAGAACTCTAGGAGAATATAATTTTGAAACTACAGAATGTCTCATGCCATTGCTGAGAATTTTAGAAAGCACTTCCTTCATTTTTTCAAAATCATAAGTGTTTGCAGTTCATCTAGGAAGAAAGTGAAATAGCTAGATTTTGTATCTCTGTGTGAGGGGAAGGGCCATCGGTGGGGGATAGATCATGGCATGGAACAGCGGGAAGCACCACAGAGTCATTTGTAGGAATCAGCAGTCCACAGAGAAAGAAGACTCTTGTAGGAAAACTTAGTGTCATAACTTCACTTCCTGACAAGCCTGTAAAGGTGCTAAGGCGCCGTGCACCTGGCAGCCTACTACAGACGTGTCTGTTATTTTTCTTACTCCTTAAAATGTCACATCACTTAAACAATTTTTTAATTCTTTGTCAGTGGACAGATAAGTGGCAGAGAAAACCAAGAACAGAAATTTTCTCTGAATATCCTGGTTATGATTTACAAGCTTCTGATTTTTCCTGTCATGGGAAAAAGTATCAGAGAGCAGGAGCTGGGAAATGCTTAGCTGGTATCAAAATTCCTTTCTTTGTATTGAAAGCTGCAGCATTCAGTCATCCCCAAGAATGTTCCAGGCCAAAACTGACATACAATTTAAGGTTGTTCCTGTCTAAATGCGGATGATCTTTGAGCTGTTACCTATAGAGCAACCAGAATTCCCAAATTCCTAATCAGACAAACTCTCCTGCTTTGGGATTTTATTATAGACACACAATATAAGACAACTGTTTTCCTTTTAAACTGTGTTTATTATGTTATTTTATAATTACGAGTAACATGTACTGGTTGTAACACGTCAAACAGTACCAAGATAGATAATGAAAAAGTTATCATCCTCTACCCCCATTGCCATTTCATTGGGGCCAGTCTTATAAAGGTTTGGTGTGCTTTTTTCCAAACCTTTCTTTGTGCTCATACCAGCATGTACAAACACATCTATGCATATATATTTTTGCTTTCTACAAAAATGATGCCATCTTGTACAAATTTCTCTGAAACTTGTTTTCATTTTAACCTAATAGTAACATATCATGAATATCCCCTTTGGTTAAGTACACACTCAAATCACTCTTTTTATAACAGCTGCATAACAATATTCCACAGCATGGAATCTACCCAACCATTCCTCAGTTGATGGGTACTTGTTTCATACCGTTTTTTTTTCCCCCAAGTGTTATGGGAAATCTCTTGAAATATTTAATACTATTTGTTACTCTTTAGTATTAGAAGACTTTAAGTCGATTAATGTGAAACATAGTTTGAAATCAAGCAAGCCTCAATAGTTGCTCCTCCAGGTGCATTTGGAGTAGGAATTTGGTTTTAAATTTTCTACATAAAGAGATTTACAAGACCCTATGTAAAAAGAGGTCCAAATCTAAAATATATTTGCATTATTGAAAACAGGATTTTCAGAGACTCAGGAAAACACTGAACAAAAACTCACAGGTAAGCATGAACTTGTATTTCTATGGTGCCTTCTTCCAAGAAAGGCTGAGGACTTTGCAATCATCCTAGCTGCCATGAGTTGGAAATGAGGCCACTTGTATATCAAAGAGAGTGGAGGAGTGGAGAATTGGAAACCAAGTCTTCTAATGCTCAAAGGAGAACCTGTATGCTGGTTGAAGAACACTCAATATTCTAAATTCTTTTTTTGTGTGGTATGCGGGCCTCTCACTGTTGTGGCCTCTCCCGTTGCGGAGCACAGGCTCCGGACACGCAGGCTCAGTGGCCATGGCTCACGGGCCCAGCCGCTCCGCGGCATGTGGGATTCTCCTGGACCGGGGCACGAACCCGTGTCCCCTGCATCGGCAGGCAGACTCTCAACCACTGCATCACCAGGGAAGCCCTCAATATTCTAAATTCTGAACAGAGGCAAAGAATGAACAGAGGAGTGGTAATCCATATTCACAAAGCACTCTGCTTTACAAAAGGACATAAGTTCCAGGAGCAATCGAGGCACAGTGAATGGCCCAGGAGCAGGGCTTCATGATGTTGGCATCCATGGCTTCAGGAGGGACTCCAGACTGACCCACCCCATATCTCAGCATCCACAACTATGCACATTCAAAATAAACAAACTGTAACACTGACTTATCACTCCCTTGGCATAGCCATTAGTTCCTGTAAAAAGAAAACACTGGAAGTGCATTTAAAATATAATTGATTTAGGGAAAAAAAGAGATTTAGGGCAAAGTGAGGTACATCTTTATTTTTATTTTTTTAATTTTTTAAAGGCTTTTTTTGCGGTACGCGGGCCTCTCACTGTTGTGGCCTCTCCCGTTGCGGAGCACAGGCTCCGGACGCGCAGGCTCAGCGGCCGTGGCTCATGGGCCCAGCCACTCCGCGCCATGTGGGATCTTCCCGTCCGGGGCACGAACCCGCGTCCCCTGCATCGGCAGGCGGGCTCTCAACCACTGTGCCACCAGGGAAGCCCGAGGTACATCTTTATTCTACATTATGGACCTTCAAGGATGGAAGATTTCTCTGAAAAGGGAAAGCTTCAAATGTGGCAAAGAACCATGAATAGTAAAATTAATAGTGGACGGTGTGCTGGTCAATGAGAATTTCAATCTTGACTTTGGGTCGAGTTGATAATCTTATTTCAGATTGATTTTCCCCTTATTTGTCTGTTTTCTAATTCTCAATAAATGGGAGTGGCTGGTAACTACTATAATCCCCCCCTTTCTATGTAATGATGAAGAAATGTGATAATCTGTCCTATATTTGGGGATGGGGCTGAGATGAACTGTCCAAAAGAAGGTGAAGATGCCTTGGGTGATTCTACATCCTGTAACTCTGCAGGGCTTGGGATGCAGTAAGGAGGAAACAAGGGTCAAAGATCTCCTCTGGAGTTCTTCATTGTTTCCCCCCCACCCCCACCCCAGGGAGCTCTGCTTTTCTCCTCTAAATCACTGGGTACCTAGGACCTGGATGAGGGCCAGAACCCATGTGCTAGGAGAGCAGAAAATGGGGTCACTCCCACTTGCTATTTTGTAGCTTTCATTTTCTTCTCTGTAATTATACACTTGAACACTCTGTGTCTACTTCCAGCCTCTCTGCTGGTGTTGAATCTGTGCACTGCTATTTCACTGCCCTTCATCCTGTCCCACTGTCCCCCCACTGTTGAAGCGAGCACAGCAGGTATTTCTCCTACTTTCTCTCTGCCCGAATCCAGTGCGGGCACATAGTAGACGTTCAGTCTCAACAGCTGAGTGGTTTTTCCTCCCCCTTTCCTTTCGGCCTCTCCTACTATTGGAAACACTGGTATTTCTGTGTGTGAGCCAAGCATGATGAAAGGGAGCATTTTTTGTTTAATGGTCCAGGCATTTTGCCTCTACTCTTTATCTAGTCATCATTTCCTCTTTCACGAAACCTGCATCTTGGCTATTTATTGTTTCCTGAATGTGCCTGGAGCATTCCTGGGGACTTTGTCTGCTTTCTGCATCCCCTCCTCTCATACAGGTCAGTGTTTAGCAAGCGCTGGTCCATGGATTTGAGCCAGTTCTTGCTGGAATTTTCTGAAGGGAAACCAGAAAACACACACACACACACACACACACACACACACACACACACCCTAGGATGATTTATTTCACATAAGGCTAGATTCATCCAGTTTAAAGAACTGTCCTTTACTTTGAAGTTTTTTCCCCCTGTTTTTAGTGTTAAAATATATCTTTCTAAACAAAATAATAGTTATTCTAGTTGGAATCATTTTTGGTTTTAATGACGTTACATGGAAAAGTTGAGCTGGCAACATTCTGTAAGTCTCCATTAAAAAAAATTGTTTCATGAAATCTGGAAATCACTCTTCTAACCCAACCACGTCTTTTACAGAGCAACTCACGGGCTAGCTCCTCTGGCAGGAGAGGGCTGACTCTCAGTCTCCACTCTGTATTCTGCACTCTTCCTGCATTTTTCATCTTTATTACCCACTCATTCATTCAAAGCACATATCAAGAACTTACTAGACGATAGGTCCCAAGCTGAGCACTGTGGATATACTGGTGAAGAGAATAGGTGTGATTCCTGCCCTCATAGAACTTAAAGTTTGCTAGGGGAATACAATGATGAATTGGAAAAGATGCTCTGAAGGAAAAAAAATGCATGTTCCTTGAAAGAATGTAACAGGTGAGGCTGCTTTCATATTGAGGAACAGGGTGGCCTCTGAGACCTGAAGGGTGAGAATGGGTCATTCAGGTGGGACTAGGCTGTGTTGAGGGGGTGGGAGGGACAGAGAATAGCCCAGGTAGAGCAGGAACAGCACTTGAGCTGGGAAGACACTTGGTGAACTGTAGGTTCAGTAGAAAGAGCTGGAGCTGCAGAGGTGGGCAGGGGCCAGATATACCCGACCTTGTAAGTCATGTTTAGGACTTGATATCTTAAGTTCAGTGCACAGCCAATGGAAGGTTTAAGTAGGTGAGTGACATGATGATCCAATGTGCATTTTAAAACTAAAGGTGAACAGCATGGAAAGGGGGGTGATAGTAAGGAAAGGAAGGTCCTGAGAATCCAGGTGCAAGGGGATGGTGGCTTGGTTATGGTTTTAAAAATAGAAAAAGTGGATGGATTTTAAGGTAAAGTTTGTGGCATATCCTTTTTTTTTTTTTTTTTTTTTGTAAGTACCCTCAGTGTCAAGGGTAGTTTTTAATGTCATTACATTCCCAAAGAAGTTAAAATAGGAATTGCTTGTTTGTTTCGGTTTTAGGTGCTGAGAAGTTATCATTAGCTAAGACTTGCCTAGTACTTGTCCTTTGAAGTTTACAGTCCAGTGGGGGAGAGAATGAAACGAAGTGGCCCACACATTTTCTGGTGATAAGAGCTGTGATAAACAGAAGTGCAAGGTGCTGTCTATGAAGAGAGGAGTGACAATTTACATAACCAATTAACATAATGTTTGGGAGCTAGGAAAGGCTTAGAAGTGAGTCATCTGCACTGGGATTGAAGAAGAATTGTGAACTTAAATTCACATGCAGGAAAAAATTATCTATTATTTGAAAGAAACCTAAACAGTGAGTCGACAATATTAAGGAAAGGGTGATAGAGAGGGCAGGGGTGCAACAGGTATGTTCCAAACAGGGGACACAGCATGTGCAAAGGCCTGGAGATGGAGAGCTTGGTGTAGAATAGAGTCATTGATGATGACAATCCACTGCTTGTTGGTACTTACCAAATCGATCCATTGTACTACAGTATATGAAGGTTCGGTGGTAACTGGGATGAACATAACAGGTTTAATTACATGATTGAGGACAGGTTAACCAGCTTTGGGGAACTGAAACTTATGACCAGCCTGCTCTGGTAGGTGACTTCTGATTGGCCTGCTGCTGAATCATGCAGGCACTGTGTTTTCTGGTTGACACTCATAGAGTTGATGCATTGCTACTCTAACACTTTTAAATATATATATTTATTTTTAATCTATTTTATTTTATTTTTTACTTTTATTTTATTTTTGGCCATGCCTCGGGCATGTGGGATCTTAGTTCCCGGCCCAGGGATTGAACCCGTGCCCTCTGCAGTGGAAGCATGGAGTCCCAACCACTGGACCTCCAGGGAAGTCCCTCCTCTAACACTTTTGATATTCCACGCTGACTTGTGTGCGGTATTTGGAACATCAGGTACTTTTCTTCCACTCTGAATTGCAAAGTGTTTATTTCTCAGTAGTGACAGGGAAAGGGAATTTACTGAGGCTAGACAACTTCAGAAGTAGCCTGCATTATTTTTCTTAAACTCCCCAAAGGGTTTCTTTCAAAGAGAGAAAGATGAAACAAATAAATGAAAACCATGAGATAGGCACCAGACATGGAGAATAGAGACTGAAGATCCCACCTAAGGGTTAAACGTATTCAAGGGAAGAAACAAACAATTAGAATACCAAGCTGTTTTCATTATGGTAGAATTTTTAATATGTTTTAATAGCTGGTAGAATAGATTAGACCAGCCTCTTACTTTTCAAAATTTCCCTGGTTATTCTTTTATGAAACTGTGATAATTCTTAAAATTAGGTGCTTTAATTTCTTGGTAGTAGCCCTTGAAATATTTCTAGAATATCTTCTTTTGTTTTCAAAACTGTTCTTATAAAGACCATCATTCATATGTGAATATCCACATTCATTTACATATGAATAGTATATTATGAATAAAGATATATATTTGCATATTAATGACAATATCATATATAGTAAATATATATTTACATGTTTATATATTTACTATATAGTTATTATATTAAAGATATTTACTTGGACTCATAAAATGGACAGACTATATTCATTAAATGTGCATTATACAAATAGGTTAACACTTTGGGTTATTCCTTGTATGGAAAAAAATAAAGTAGAACTTTAAAAATCAGTTAAATGCACTGACATGGAAATATTCTTGGTGTTTTTAACTTTCATATTTTAAAGCACAAGAAATACAGTTTTTGTACAGAGTAGGGACACAGATGAGATCAAGAATATATATTTAACTGAAAGAATCTCAGAAATATTTTGACAGAGGGTAAACATGACCTGCAATTGCCACACTTTACACTATCTTTCTGTGGAAGGTAACTTGTATTCGATAGAATAATTCAAGTTATGAACTAGTTTCTTTGAAATTGAGCTCCATTTTTGGTGAGAAACAATGCGTCTTTCTCCATCTCTATGCAATTTAAACACCCCAAACTTCAGGAAGAAGCCAATTTAAACTGGCAACTTTGGAGTTATAATAAACTTTACAGATATGTTCTATGAATTGGAACCTCAAATTTATCCCTAAATGTTTTCACAGTGGATCACAGATTTTCATCTTCTTTTTTTCCGGTTACTGCAGCAACATAATTCATTAGCTAGACTTCAGCTATTTGATCACTAGTGAAATGGCTTTAGCCTGATTTTACCTGTCTACAAGGAGAGGATCTTTTTGCATTAATTATGACTAATACTTTAAAATTGTGGTTTTCTCCAAAAGCTATGCGGAAAGGTCTTCCTTCCGATCCAGCATCTTCCCAAGTATCTTTTTAACAAGGTCAAAGCCTTTTTTTCTTGGGATTCTAAGTCCTTGGGTGGAGGTTTGGTAACAGCTTTGTCTGTGGGTAGTCCTGTCTCTTTTAGGCATTGAGAGTAACAGCTGTAGCTGCAGATAAAAGGATGGCCTTTGCATGTCGACAGGACACTTGGCCTCTCAGTGGTCCTCTCGCCTGACTTTTGTATCCACCAGGAGCAATCTGTGTGAGTAGGTTCATCTCTACATATGAAGAGCATGTTTATGTGTTGGTGTGTGTGTGTGTGTGTCTGTGTGTGTGTGTGTGTGTGTGTGTGTGTGTGTGTATGTTCATATACCCACACATGCATGCTATTTATCAAATAGCATGTTGAATTATGTCAAGGTTAGGGTATTGATTGAAACTGCATATGTATTTGGTGGAGTGTTTTTCACATGGGGTCAGACCACGATGGCTAGAGAAGCTTGGATTTTTTTTCGTTTGATTTTTGCATGGTACATTCTTCTCTTTTTGATTGGATCACTAGGGGGTTATTAACATTGCTCTAGTTGAGGAAATGGAAACCTAGTACCCTAAAAAAGTCAAGACATTACTAAATTACCTTATTCACAGTAATATTTCTCTGTCTCTCTTCTTACTGGGCATGCGTGTTCCATGTCCACGTGTGTATGTGTGTGGGGCAGGATCCTGCACCGAGAAAGGTTTCAAAAATTGCCAGCCAGGGTACTTGGACAAGCATTTTACATTCTGTACCTCTCAGACTATTTCTAGAGCACCTGGTGTCTCCATATTCTTCATGGAGATTTTGTTGCTCTATCAAATCAGATTTTGTGCAGAAAGCTGTCTTGTCATAGTCTAAGAAGAGTTAAGATAAGAACTTTGGTCTATCACTGGGCAGCATCACAGATTCTTTGTCCGTCCATTTGACCAATCCCCTTCCTTCCATTGAGAAAAGTGTATAAATTACCTTTTAATATCGATAAAAACAAAGAAGCAGCCCAAGTGTTTGCCTCTTCTTTAAGGGTATTCTTATAATGCACCAGAGAAAAAGGATAGACTCCCCAGTGCAGCTGCTTCTCTTCTCTTGCCCTCTTTTCCCATCCTTCCTAGGCCTGCTGTGGGCAGCTGGTCATTTCTGGAACTTCAGGACCATTTCCTTCCTCAAAATGATACCCTGGTCTCAGCAGAGAGGTGACATGGGGAAGGTCATACTTTATTTCCCTTTCTTTAAAATTCCCCACTACACTAAAGCCAGCGTCCTTAGTAGGAGCTTGGGAGGAAGCTAGAGGTTATTACAGGAGAGATGAGAAAAACAATTTAAAAAACCCAGATTTTAATGTGACTTTTCGTAGAGTGAAAAATATCAAACGCTTCACGGGGATATAGTCCTTATGGGTGCTCGGATTCCTAGTCTTGTTTCCCTACCTGAAGGCACATTTTGAGAGACAGAAAGAGGGAGAGAGAGATGGGGGGAAAGAGAGAGGGGAACAGAGGAGAAAGAGAGAAAGCGAGAGAGAGAGATGTCATAAGAGAACTCAAGTCTAGCATAGGGTCTAAGGTGACCTTTGGTGGGCTGAGTCAGGTTCGTTTTCACTTGTGTAAAGGGAAAATATGTCCTTCATTTTTCTTGTGGTTTAAGAGTCTTTAGGTTAAAACATATACATAGACACAAATATACACACAGAAACACACACTTACAGACATGTCATGTGGTTACTGAGCCCATGGATTGTGGATAGTTTCAAGTGAAATGTGCCACAAATGAAAAAAAATGTGTGTGAAATTTTGAAGAGTTGGCATTTAAAGAAATGTAAAATAGCTCATTAATAATTTTTCATTTTGATTCTATGTTGAAGCAATATTTTATGTATATTAAGCAAAATATATTACTAAAATTCATTATGCTTTTTTTAAAAACCCTTTTCAATGTAGCTTCTATTACGTATGTGGCTTGCATTATATTTCTGTTAGACAGCACTGGTCTAGAGCTATATGACAGAAGAGAAAGATTTTCCAAACAGCGGTATAATTGGAAACAATTTCTCCTGCTTAATTTTATACAAAGTAGTTTGAGTTACCCTTTTCTCAGTCTCCTGCTTTCGGACTTTGGTCAACAATGTGCCTTAGAATAAGCTTTGAATTTACAGTTTTATCTTCATTTTAGATCAGATTAAATTTTTAGGAAGGTGTATCTTCTTCTCCTAACATGTTCCTGTAAACAGAGAGGGAATTAAGTAATTTACTTTCCCTTCTCCCTGTAAATGTCTCCAGACTGGGTAGGATGGGGATAGGGAAAATTGTTGGCATTTAATCAACAATTATCACGATTTTTCTGTGCCAGTTCCTCACAACTTATCTCGAATTCTTCCATACATACATTCAAAAAGGTGTTGCCATCTCCATTTTAGGGAAAAAAAACAGACGGTAGAGGTGACTTATCCAAGGCTAGAGGCTAGGGGTGCTGGAAATGCAATGCAAATGCCTAAGTCTCCATTCTTCACTGTGCCAAGCACCATCAAGGCAGAAGAACTGCATTACACAATTAACTTTATGATCGTAATGTAAAGATCAATTAATTACTATTAATTTGCATGTATGTTGTACATCATATGAATGATGTATTTGGCACGTTGGCCAATAGAGGGAAAAATTATTCTTCAAGCCATCAAAATAAGGATGCAAAATGGAAAAGTAGTCACTGGGTTCAAAGGCAATAAATATGAAAAAAAGTCCATACATATTTTGAGACAACGATGATTTTAGAAACAATGAAATTAATTAAAAATCTTCAAAGGAAAATAAAAGTACTCTTATATGTTTATTAGCCTGCTTTTGAAGTTACCCTTTCTTAACTTTTGAAATTATTGAATTAGATGCATCTTCCCTAAGACCCTGGATCAGGCTTTTATCCAAATTTGTGCTCGCTCTATTTTCTAATAAGCAAAAGCTCTGACTTATGCATATGCACCACATGAATACTTAGTAAACTCTTGGTGAACAAGTACCTATTCCAGGCTTTGAGTTATACATGCTGAGCAGACAAATAGGACTATAACATGGTCCCTGCCCTCCTAGGAGTCAACGTCTAGAGAAATAGTGGTGACAGACTTCTGGGAGCCATAGGAGGGGTACTTGGTAGGCAGAATTCAAAGATGGCTTCCAAGATTCCCACCTTCTGGTACAAGTCCCTCCTTTTGAGCCTGTGAAGAACCTATGAATATGATGGGATAGCATGCTTATAATTAGCTTACTAATCTGTTGACTTTGAATTAATCCAAGGGGAGGCTATCCAGGTGGGCCTGAACTAATCAGGAGAACCCTTTGCAGGAACTGGCCCCTTTCTGAAGTCAGCCATATTGGAAGTGTGAGATGGCCGGAGGAGGCCATATGGCAAGGACTCAAGAGTAGCTTCTAGGAGCTGAGAGCTGTCCCTGGCTGCCAGTTAATAAGACAACAGGGATCCCAGTTCTACAACTGTAAGGAAATGATTTCTGCAGACAAGCTAGGGGAGCTTGGAAGTGTATCTCACCTTAATTGGCACTCCAGATGAAGACACGGCTGATTGACACCTTGATTTCATCCTTGTGGACACTGTGAGTAGAGAACACTACCATGCGTGCTTGGACTTCTGACCTACAGAACTCTGAGCTAATAAATGAGTGGTTTTTAGGCTAAATCTATGCTATTTGTTATGCAGCAGTAGAAAATCAATGCATGACCCTATGCCAGTCTAGGTCGGCTGAGTTCAGGAAATACTTCACAGGAAGAAAGAATAGCTGAGCTGTGTCTTGCTGGATGAGTAAGGAGCGAGGCAACAAAGAAGTGAGTTGTGAAGTAAGGGTGGTACGTGCAAAGAAAGACTTTGGAGCAGAGTCTCAACCTTGACTGCAAGTTGGAATTACCTGGAGAGTTAAACACAGCTGATGCTTTGGGCCCACTCCTTGGGATTCCGACATAATTTGTCTGTGTTGGAACCTGGGCATAAAGATTAACACCATCTACCCAGGTGATTCTAAAGTGAAACTAAAGTTGAGCACTATGTTTTAGACAGTGAAACAGAGTGGAACTACAAACTCTGTATGGCTGTGTCAAAGGGCAGGGTGAAATGAGAAGCTGGGTAAAAAAATAATAAAAGAAAAGTAGAGACAAGATAGTAAACTTTCTTTTTTTTAATCAAAATCTAACTTAAACTATTGTTGAAGCCCTTGGATAGATATTCACTTGATTAGCATATGGTGGATGTGTAGGGTGCTTGGGAAGGGGAGGGCAAGAACTCTGGGAGGGCAGGGAATGTTGGCAAGTTTCACAAGTATATTTCAAGCCTATTTCAGGGATTTGAACACAGGAGGTGTTCAATAAATGTTTGTTGAATGAATGAAAATGACTGGGCGTCCTCAGGAGAGAAGCTGGTAATATATCATATATAGGCAAGAAAAGTTACCTACCTAGCTTGGAATCTGGGTGATCGTACTCATAATTTTCTTTGTTTCAGGACACAGTACTTTCCCCAAAGATGAATCCTACTCCTACTACTTGCCTCATTGCTTTCATCTGGAATGGGAGTGATCCTTTATTTTCACTACTACAAGTTGATATGACTAATACCAACACAAAAGAAGAGTAGATCTTGAGTTGCTTTAATAGCCGTATAATGTTCAGTTCAAAAGACAGCCCTATAGTAAGATAGGTAGATGAGTTCAGGATATATAGGGAATTTTGGGGAAAGGATATTTGAACACAGTATGCCCATGTCCTTGAATGACTGGGATTAGTTGGATGAACTCCATTCTTCTCCATGTATTAAATGATTTAATCCATGCTCAGTACAGGGCAAAACACTCTGCATTCATTATGATATGACGTTTCATTTAATTGCCACCAAACCCATTAAGGAACAAGGTGAAGTCTTCATTTTACATTGGGAAATTAAAAAAACCCATGTCACATGATTTTTAAGTAATGGAGCCAGGATTTAAAATGAAATCTGTCTGACTCCAAAGCTGGATCCTTAACCACAGTATTAGGAGTAGTTCTCTTTGGGAAGGGTAATACTAAAGACTTCTAAATTTTTCTAATGTCACGGAACACATTCAATCTTTAGATATGCTGCAGTGAAGAATTTCATTTCTAAGAAATTGACTAACTGACTCCGATTTCCCTTTCATGTAAACTAATGATGCAAAATCAGTTTTGGATGTCATGAATTAATATTTGGAGAAGTTTTTGAATTATATTAAAATATTCCTATGTTTTTTTTCACATCAGAAACAAGAACAAACAGGTAAAAGAAGTTCAAAATATAAATCATCGAGAGTAAGCTGTCAATTTTTCAACTCAGATGCTGTCATCCTTAATAGCTTATATTTATATATATGCATACATGAGTTTATAAGTACAAAGGACTATCAGATACATCCATTAAACAACTTTGCTCTATACATAATGAGTGATGCTTTCAGATGTGTTTTCTTTGATATTCAGACTATTAAATTTTGATCCTTTATGATATAAAATTATCTAAAATGGGAAAAACTAAAAAAAAGTTTTTTGTTTTCTGGTCATCTCTTTTCAAAGTAAACTCTCAAAGTGCAAGGATCTTACCTTTTATGTGTTGGGCATTTAATTCATAAGGCATTACATGTGGTAATATGCTGAAAAATGATGGCATGATTGGATTCATTGCTTAAAAATCTGAATTATTTTATGTGTTTATAATATTCATGTTATAACTGTAAATAATTGTGGTGTATCTTAGAGTTATAATCATATGATTATTATTTATTTCCATTTCACTTTTTAAATTTATTTACAGTTTATTTTTAGTTTGGATTTTGACACAAATATTCTTCTATTTAATTCACTACAAAACTGTAAACTTTTGTCCTAAAGAGTCACATGTGAATTGTGGAGAGGTGACTGGCAGAATATGATATTAATAGGTTATTGACTTGTTAGGTCTTAAAGAGCCAAAGGGAACATCCCTTGCAGCCCCTTCAATGCACTGGAGGTTTGTTTCATTGATTGGTCTGTTTAACCCATCATCTCCAGGCATTTAAACAGTGATATACACTTGACAAACCTAATATTTCATTTTCTATCTAGGGACCATGGAACAGAAATTAAAGGAAAGAAAGACAAATGGACAGATATACAAGCAGAAAATGATGATAAATGTGAGAGAGAAGGAAGAGAAAAATACAACACAGACCAAAATTTGGATCAGTAAATTCTGGAATCTGTAAATGTACAACCTAACAGCAAATATAATTCCCAGGAGGTGGGTAAGGGAAAGAATTTAACATGTGTATTGTAAGCAAAATTTAGATTTAGATACAGAGCAACCAGCAAACCAAATAAGATACCAAATAAGCAGTGGCTGGGTTTTTGGTGTGTGTGTGTGTGTGTCTGAGAGAAAGAGAGAGAAGCCATTCTTTAAAGTGTTTTGAATATTTCTGTAAAGAGCAAATTTAGCCTAATCTTTGCTTTTTAAACCTTGAAGGAGGTGCCATGGTATGAGAAATGCTTTCTTTCTTTAAATTTAGGTTTTTCTTCCCTCACCAACTGGAAAAGGGGATACTTTACAATAGCCTGCCTCAGGTCCCTTGAATCTCTCTCTGGTGTGACAGAGAATGGAGCAAAAGAAAAATTATATATATATAATTATATATATGTAATTATATATAATTACATATATATAATTATATATATAATATAAAATTATATAATATATACTATATATTATATAATATATATTTTTATATTATATATATTATATATAATATATATTATATATGTATATAATATATAATATAATATATATCTTATATAATATATAATTATATATTATATAAGATATATATTATATTATATATTATATACATATATAATATATATTATATATAATATATATAATATAAAAATATATATTATATATTAAAAAATATATATTATTTATATAGTATATATAATTATATATATTATATATATATATATATATATAATATCAAAAACTGGTTATTCTGTGGGACTTGATCTGATTAAAATTCTATCCTTAATACACAGTGTCCCTGGAAACAGAACAGTCACACCCTGCCCTGTCTCAGGAACACAGGATGAGAAGCATGTATCAGCATAACTGACAACACATTTGAGTAGCTTAATCTTCAGGGAAAGGCAGGATATTGGGAAAGTAAATTCTGAAGAGTGAGCCACATCTTCAGTCACACACTTGAGTATCTGGAACTTTCTCAGATAAGTGACTTTTTAGCTTTTAAAGTGTGGGTCCTATTGAAAACATTTAGATTTTATGTGCTTCTGTTAACCACAGCTATGAAGCCCCGGGATTTAAATCCTGAAAGTACATCAACTTTTGCTGAGCTCTTTTAAGAACTTGAGCGATATCATTGTATCAACAAAGAGTTACTTTATGTGTTACGTGTTAGGTGCTGTGGTGTGGGGGGGATGGAGAAGTAGGGGTGGTAAGAGAATTCTCAGAAAAAAGTTCTTGCCTCAAGAGGTAGAGAATACTTCGTGGGAATGACACGTGTGCATAGACTTTTCATACTGTGTGAGATAGGAGGTCGGGACAATAAAAATACTGTGGGAATAGGAGAACTTGAGTAGTGCCCTAAGTAGCGGGGTTTGAGTCACTGGGCAGGAAGAGAAAGCATTTCTAGCCGGAAGAGGTGCATGCAAAGGCAGAGAGTTTGAAACCAGGGTGAACTGCGACAGCATCACCCCCCGAAAGGCACTGAGGTTCAGCGCATGCCTCTGGCTGGCTCCAGGTTCAAGTGTCTGCTCCACCAGCTGTCTGACCCTGGGAAAGCCATTTCACACATAGGGACACCAAAGGGTGACAGTGAGGAATACATCCTCAATAAATATTAGCTACTGTTGTTGTTTTAGAAATAAATCATTTTTAAGATAGATAAATAAAATGTGGTATAGAGTGATTGTAACAGACTTCAGAATTTTTCATTTCTAAAGCATAGATGAAGCACATAGAAAACATAAGTTTCTAAGGCCATAAATCATCAGTCTTGGAATCTGTCTGCTGTCCGCCCACCCCTCATCTTAATTCTTTTTTTTTTTTTTTTTTTTTTTTTTTTTTTTGTGGTAGGCGGGCCTCTCACGGTTGTGGCCTCTCCCGTTTTGGAGCACAGGCTCCAGACGCGCAGGCTCAGCGGCCATGGCTAACGGGCCCAGCCGCTCCTCGGCATGTGGGATCTTCCCGGACCAGGGCACGAACCCGTGTCCCCTGCATCAGCAGGCGGACTCTCAACCACTGTGCCACCAGGGAAGCCCATCATCTTAATTCTTAATGTTACTTCTTCTTTATCACTTCTCAGTTCACTTGATGGGGATTATTTAAGTGTATACACACTTAAAGTCATAAAAGTAGGGGTTCTCAATTAATATACATAAACTCACAATATTTTTATCTACTTCAGTGTTCTAGGTCTTCATATTATAGCATATCTAATCTGTGTACAAAAGTCACCAAAGTGATTTATTAACCCCACGAGAAAGTTAGGTAAACATATTTGGCTTCATTTACTTGCAGGAAATAAATTGAGACTTACAAACTATTATTCAATTGTTCATTCATTCATTCAAAATATTTACTAAGTTCTGTACCAGGTCCTGGATATCTGAACATATGAACACAGAAGTTCAATTAGAAGACGCACCTTCATGCTGAGCCAAAATAACAAAAATGAAGAATTATGGTTTTAGATAAATGTTCAAGGAGAGGGTTTGAGATAATAAAGTTGTCTTCTAAGGATTTAAGATGGGGAAATTAGTCACTTTTCTTTATTAGAACTCTATCAGACAAATATTCTATATATTTTGCTTCAATTTCCAGAATAAGACTTTTGCAGCCTTCAGTAGAATATCAGGTCAGTTCTCGTTAAGTAACAACAGTGTCAAATAATGGTAATAATATTGGGATACGAACTTTGACATCTGGAACTAAGTAGTAAAATCATTGGTACTGAAGATAGAAATAAGGAGGGTATTAAGCCATAAGCTTCACCTGGCATCTTTCATTAGAGTCTGAATAAAATTCTTCATTGGAATTTGCAACACTGCTTGTAGTTCATCTTATTACTTTTACAGGGGACAAACAGCCATGTAATTAGAGTGTATTTGCAGTATTACACGCGTATTTGTAGCCTGAAGAATAGATACCAATTGGATGTTATCATTTAATGGCAAGTATAATTACCACGAAACTTGTTCTCTGCATCTAAGAGTTTACATTTCACTGCTGCTACAACTACTATTGTTCAGTTAGCTTATGTCTGTAACTGTAGCTTATATAATTATTTAATAATTATATCCATAGAGGATGTAATAAGACCATTTAAAAGTCACTGTTCAAAAACCAAATCAGCTATACATAAAAAGCACACAATAAATATTTTATATTATGGCACTTTCTATTTTTACACTAATTTCCAATTCAAGTTATGACAACCATATATCTAGTTTCTTGGGAACATGCACAAGTTGTGCCTTCAAGGACTTGAAACTTACTATAATAATAGTAGCACTGCCATATGTTTGTATAGCAGCACTTATTTTCAAAGTTCCTTCTCGACGATTAAGCTTCATGCCATCCTATGGGGTTAGTAAGGAGAGGGGATTAAAAGCCTCTCTTTTTTTTTTTTTTTTTTTTCGGTACACGGGCCTCTCACTGTTGTGGCCTCTCCTGCTGCGGAGCCCAGGTTCTGGACGCACAGGCTCAGCAGCCACAGCTCACGGGCCCAGCCGCTCTGCGGCATGTGGGATCCTCCCGGACCAGGGCACCAACCCGTGTTCCCTGAATCAGCAGGTGGACTCTACCACTGCACCACCAGGGAAGCCCTAAGAGCCTCTTTTAACCAGAAGGCAATTTGGGATACAGAGAAGTTACACTTAAAATCCTGGGAGCAAAACTGGTATTTATGAGTCATAAATAGTGTCACCTGGCTATATGTTGTGGAAGTTAAACAATGGCATGATCATAGTTTAGAAATAATCCCTGAAGCATTCATTCATTCATTCACTCCTCCATCCATCCACCCATTCATTCACACTATAAATGCCAAGAGTTGTGCAATGGGGCTCACCCAGGGCAAAGCCGGCTTTGCTGGGGAAGCTGAGAATGGAAGCCAGTCATCCAGTGGTCATTCAAAAGGCAGAGGTTTCAGAAGGATACGGGTTGAGAGGGAGTAGGAAGGCATTTCTGGAGGCAATGAAAGGAAGGAAATGTGATACTGGATGAGGCACTGACATCTCTGGGCCAGTGGTGGGTTGGTAAATGTTTAACAATCAGCTCTCAAGGGATCAAAGTCCCAATTTGTAGCATTTGCTGATTTTCATGATGTAAATTATCCCACCAGAGCTGATTTCAAGCTACCTACGTGATGTCCCTGATTGTGGAATTGGGCAGAGACATTCAGTAGCACATCATTATATAGTATTTCCATCATATAGTTACAATATAGATGTAAACAGCCTCACAGCATAGATCCTAGTAAAATGCAAAATTATTATTTGGTGATGAATTTTGAGTATTATCCTTTTATAGCTCCTTTATTTTATTTTATTGAGGTATAGTTGATTTACAATATTATGTAAGTTCCAGGTATACAGCATAGTGATTCACAATTTTTAAATATTATATTCTATTTATAGATATTATAAAATATTGGCTCTATTGCCTGTGCTGTACAATATATATGTGTACTCATTTATTTTATGCATAGTAGTTTTTTTTTGCGGTACACAAGCCTCTCACTGTTGTGGCCTTTCCCTTTGCGGAGCACAGGCCCCGGGCGCACAGGCTCAGCGGCCACGCTCACGGGCCTAGCTGCTCTGCAGCATGTGGGATCTTCCCGGACCGGGGCATGAGCCCGTGTCCCCTGCATCGGCAGGCAGACTCTCAACCACTGAACCACCAAGGAAGCCCATATGCATAGTAGTTTGTACCTCTTAATCCCCTGTCCCTATCTTGCCCCTGCCCCCTTTCCTCTCCCCATTGGTAACCACTAGTTTGTTCTCTATATCTGTTCTGTTTTGTTATATTCATTCTTTTGTTTTATTTTTTAGATTCGTCTTTATCTGTCTGACGTATTTCACTGAACATAATACTTTCCTGGTCCATCCATGTTGTTGTAAATGGCAAAATTTCATTTGGTTTTATGGCTAATCCTTTATCCATTCATCTTTGATAGATACTTAGGTTGCTTCTATGTCTTGGCTACTGTAAATAATAATGCTATGGGTTTTATTACATTTGCTTTACATATAAGTTCCAGAGTTTTTAATTGTACTTAGTGGGAGAAATAGAGAAAAGTATGTCTACTCCCTCTTCCTGGAGGTAGTAGTCCAACCTTTGTTTTAAAGATAATGTGCTATGGATATATTTTTAAAGGTTAAAGAAAAGTTTGCTCAATTTTTTAAGTAAGTAATCCTTAATTCTTTTGCCAAGTGTGACAGTTTCAGATTATTTATCTTTAACGAAGAGAAAAAAGCAACTACCAAGACAACCAATGACAAAATAACAAGAAGGACTTCTAAAGTTCTAAGTTTCCATAGTAAAAATGTGATATAATTGTGTAAAAGTTTAAATAATAGCATATGGTGTTTTATCAACTAGAAAGACACTCATAAAATACTTAGAAAATCCATTCCTTTGTGGCAATATTTGAAAATCATTGTGGGAATGATAGTCTGGCTTTCATCTACACATTTCAAAATAGCTTCTTTAGAGATTTAGAAACAAAACATTTGGGATGAGACAACTGGATTTAAATTCTGAGTTCTGCGAATTATTAGCTTTTCAACCTCAGGAGAGTTTTGAAATCTTTCCTCCTCTGTAAATCAGGATGAGGGTGATCGTGAGGATTAACTGAGATAATATACAGTGGTCCTTCTGTATCCACTCAAGACTTGTTCCAGGACCCTCCCCCAGATACCAAGATTAGTAGATGCTCCAGTCCCTTACAGAAAATGCTGTAGTATTTGCATATAACCTATGCACATCTTCATGTATACTTTGTCATCTCAAGATTACCTATACTATTTAATACAATGCAAATGCTATGTAAATAGTTGTAAATACAATGTAAATGCTATGTAAGTAGTTGCTAGAGTGCTGAAAATTCAAGTTTTGCTTTTTGGAAATTTCTGGAATTATTTTTCCAAATATTTTTGATCTGTGGTTGGTTGAATTTGAGGATGTAGAACCTGTGGATGTGGAGGGATGACTATATATACAACTCCTAACAAGTTCCAGCCCATAGCAGCTACTCTATAAATGGTAGATCCCTGTCTTTAACAGGATTAGGGTTTGCTAAAAAACAAGTCAACAAGCCCAAAATGGAGTTGCTTATGCTAAGCTGCATATCACCAAACTGAGACTTAATTTTGGCTATTCCAGAAATGGAATCTTAAATCAGTGAATCAGGAATTGCCTGATCAGCACTAGTTAGGTAATCTGCCTGATAGATTCCTGCCATCCCCTTAGGAAAAGTAACCTTGCAATAACCAACCCGCTTTTTTGCCTAGTATAACTTTCTTGTACCTTGTTCCCTTCTGCCTATAAAAGTCTTTCATTTTGTACAGCTCCTCGGAGATCCTTTCTATGTGTTAGATTAGATGCTGCTCAATTCAAAATGATTTTTGCTGAAATAAGCTCTTAGAATTTTTAATATGCCTCAGTTTATCTTTTACCAGGGCTCATGTTAATTCAGATGAATTACATCTCATAGTCCTAGGCAAGTGTCTTTGTAATGTCATTTTAGAATAAAATGTGCGTTGAGGAAATACCAAAGGAAATTGCTTAAAGAAATTAAAAACTTGGAAAGAGAGTGTAGCCTATATTAAAAAAAAAAAAACCAAAGTCTGAGACTCACTATTTTAAAACAATTTCATTAAATAACTATTCAGAGAAAATGAAAAAGGAGGCAAAATTCTCCTGTTAGGTATCTATTGAGTTGGCCACATAGAAAACTTTAAAACAAAGAGCAGTAATTCTATTCCAACTTCCTTGTAAAACAATGATAAAAATTCTTTACATTTGTATACTGTTTACTGTTGACAAAGAGCTTTCACATACATTATCTCATTTCACAGAGACTGGAAGGCACCTTTCCTGCTCTGATTGATGTTTATGAATGTACTACTTTCCCCTGGGCTGCAGTCATCAATAGTCAATGAGAAGAAAGGCTAGCCTTTTTGGAAACGATTTGCTGCCCGGTAACTGCATTAACTCTGCTGTTGTTAAACAGAGTCATATATTAACTATGCCACGGGATACCATCCATATCAACTAATGAATGTTTGAATCCTTGTTCCTTGTGGAGCAGTCTTTAGACCCATTCCTCTCTGCTTATCCTGTGCCCTCCCTCAGGAACCACATCCTCAGTGATGTTCTATCTGATGGCTCCAGCCATTTCAGAAAAACCTACACTGAAGATACTTAAGTCCTAAAGAAAAAATGCTGTACAAGGTAAATAAACTGGAAAGCTGCTATATGGAATGAGGATTATACTGTTCTAAGGCTAGAAAGTGATCCTATTTGTGGAGGTCGTGGGAAGACTTACCATAATAGGAGTTATGGTGTGCTAATACGGTCTCTGCCAACGGAAGTATTTAACACAGGTCTGGGATGGGACAGAAATCTCTTAGAAGAACTTCCTGCACTGTTTGAGAATCTGGGGCAAAGGATTTCTAAGGTCTCTTCTGATTCCAGATTCTGTGCTCCTTCAATTCCTATTTGTTCTCTGGTTGTTTCGGTCTATAAGGAAACACTCCTAAAATTCTGTGTATTTCTCTTGATGCCAAGCAGTGTTCCACAGCCTACTGAAGCAAAACAAATAAAACAAAAAACACATTACGCTTTCTAGGAAAACCAGTAGGAGCAGAGGTAGAATTGAAAGTGGCGAAACAGTATCTCTGAACCAGGGACATCCTCAACTGTGATTTGTTTTAGGGTCATACAGGATTTCTACAGTCGTAACCATCATTTCTAATCTCCATGAATGATGATCTCTTGACATTTCTCCAGCAAAATTCTGAAGCTTCAGCCTGAGTCTCAGGTTTCAACAGGCCAGTTTTGAGCAGCTGCTTTTTTTTTTTTTTTAACATCTTTATTGGAGTATCATTGCTTTACAATGGTGTGTTAGTTTTTGCTTTATAACAGTGAATCAGCTATCCATATACACATATCCCCATATCTCCTCCCTCTTGTGTCTCCCTCCTACCCTCCCTATCCCACCCCTCCAGGTGGTCACAAAGCACCGAGCTGATCTCCCTGTGCTATGCGGCTTCTTCCCACTAGCTATCTATTTTACATTTGGTAGTGTATATATGTCCATGCCACTCTCGCACTTCGTCCCAGCTTCCCCTTCACCCTCCCCGTGTCCTCAAGTCCATTCTCTATGTCTGTATCTTTATTCCTGTCCTGCCCTTAAGTTCTTCAGAACCTTTTGTCTTTTTTTTAGATTCCATATATATGTGTTAGCATACAGTATTTGTTTTTCCCTTTCCGACTTATTTCACTCTGTATGACAGACTCTAGGTCCATCCACCTCACTACAGATAACTCAATTTCATTTCTTTTTATGGATGAAGAATATTCCATTGTATGTATGTGCCACATCTTCTTTATCCATTCATCTGTCAATGGACACTTAGGTTGCTTCCATGTCCTGGCAATTGTAAAAAGAGCTGCAATGAACATTGTGGTACATGACTCTTTTTGAATTATGGTTTTCTCAGGGTATATGCCCAGTAGTGGGATTTCTGGGTTGAATGGTTGTTCTATTTTTAGTTTTTTAAGGAACCTCCATACTGTTGTCCACAGTGGCTGTATCAATTTACATTCCCACCAACAGTGCAAGGGGGTTACCTTTTCTCCACATCCTCTCCAGCATGTATTGTTTGTAGATTTCTTGATGATGGCCATTCTGACCGGTGTGAAGTCATACCTCATTGTAGCTTTGATTTGCATTTCTCTAATAATTGATGATGTTGAGCATCCTTTCATGTATTTGTTGGCAATCTGTATATGTTCTTTGGAAAATGTCTATTTAGGTCTTCTGCCAAACTTTGGATTGGGTTGTTTGTTTTTTTGATATTGAGCTGCTTGTAAATTTTGGAGATTAATCCTTTGTCAGTTGCTTTATTTGCAAATATTTTCTCCCATTCTGAGGGCTTTCTTTTCGTCTTGTTTATGGTTTCCTTTGCAAAAGCTTTTAAGTTTCATTAGGTCCCATTCGTTTATTTTTGTTTTTATTTCCATTTCTCTAAGAGGTGGGTCAAAAATTATCTTGTTGTGATTTACGTCATAGAGTCTTGTACCTATGTTTTCCTCTAAGAGTTTTATAGTGTCTGGCCTTACATTTAGGTCTTTAATCCATTTTGAGTTTATTTTTGTGTATGGTGTGGGGAAGTGTTCTAATTTCATTCTTTTACATGTAGCTATGCAGTTTTCCCAGCACCACTTATTGAAGAGGCTGTCTTTTCTTCATTGTATATTCTCACTTCCTTTATCAAAAATACGGTGACCATATGTGCATGGGTTTATCTGTGGGCTTTCCTGTTCCATTGATCTATATTTCTATTTTTGTGACAGTACCATACTGTCTTGATTACTGTAGCTCTGTAGTACAGTCAGAAGTCTGGGAACCTGATTCCTCCAGCTCTGTTTTTCTTTCTCAAGATTGCTTTGGCTATTCAGGGTCTTTTTTGTTTACATACAAATTGTGAAATTTTTGTTCTAGTTCTGTGAAAAATGCCATTGTTAGTTTGATAGGGATTGTGTTGAATCTGTAGATTGCTTTGGGTAGTATAGTCGTTTTCACAATGTTGATTCTTCCAATCCAAGAACATGGTATATCTCTGTCTGTTTGTATCATCTTTAATTTCTTTCATCGGTGTCTTATAGTTTTCTGCATACAGGTCTTTTGTCTCCTTAGGTAGGTTTATTCCTAGGTATTTTATTCTTTTTGTTGCAATGGCAAATGGGACTGTTCCCTTAATTTCTCTTCCAGATTTTTCATCATTAGTGTATAGGAATGCCGGAGATTTCTGTGCATTAATTTTGTATCCTTCTACTTTACCAAATTCATTGGTTAGCTCTAGTAGTTTTCTGGAAGCATGTTTAGGATTCTCTGTGGGTAGTATCATGTCATCTGCAAACAGTTACTGCTTTACTTCTTCTTTTCTGACTTGGATTCCTTTTATTTCTTTTTCTTCTCTGATTGCTGTGGCTAAAACTTCCAAAACTATGTTGAATAATAGTGGAGAGTGGACAACCTTGTCTTGTTCCTGATCTTAGAGGAAATGGTTTCAGTTTTTCATCATTGAAAACGATGTTGGCTGTGGGTTTGTCATATATGGCCTTCATTATGTTGAGGTAAGTTCCCTCTATTTCTACTTTCTGGAGGGTTTCTATTGTAAATGGATGTTGAATTTTGTCAAAAGCTTTTTCTGCATCTATTGAAATGATCATATGGTTTTTCTCCTTCAATTTGTTAATACGGTTTATCACATTGATTGATTTGTGTATATTGAAGAATCCTTGCATTCCTGGGATAAACCTCACTTGATCATGTATGATTCTTTTAATGTGCTGCTGGATTCCCTTTGCTAACATTTTGTTGAGGATTTCTGCATCTATGTTCATAAGTGGTATTGATCTGTAGTTTTCCTTCTTTGAGACATCTATGTCTGGTTTTGTTATCAGGGTGATCGTGGCCTTCTACAATGAGTTTGGGAGTGTTCCTCCCTCTGCTATATTTTGGAAGAGTTTGAGAAGGATAGGTGTTAGCTCTTCTCTAAATGTTTGATAGAATTCACCTGTGAAGCTATCTGGTCCTGGGCTTTTGTTTGTTGGAAGATTTTTATTCACAGTCTCAATTTCAGTGCTTGCGATTTTTCTGTTTATATTTTCTATTTCTTTCTGGTTCATTCTCGGAAGGTTGTGCGTTTCTAAGAGTTTGTCCATTTTTTCCAGGTTGTCCATTTTATTGACATATAGTTGCTTGTAGTAATCTCTCATGATCCTTTGTATTTCTGCAGTGGCAGTTGTTATTTCCCCTTTTTCATTTCTAATTCTATTGATTTGAGTCTTCTCCCTTTTATTCTTGAGTCTGGCTAATGGGTTATCAATTTTGTTTACCTTCTCAAAGAACCAGCTTTTAGTTTTATTGATCTTTTCTATTGTTTCCTTCATTTCTTTTTCATTTATTTCTGATCTGATATTTATGATTTCTTTCCTTCTGCTAACTTTAGTTTTTTTTGTTCTTCTTTCTCTAATTGCTTTAGGTGTAAGGTTAGGTTGTTTATTTGAGATATTTCTTGTTTCTTGAGGTAGGATTGTATTGCTATAAACTTCCCTCTTAGAACTGCTTTTGCTGCATCCCATAGGTTTGGAGTCATCGTGTTTTCATTATCATTTGTTTCTAGGTGTTTTTTTATTTCCTCTTTAATTTCTTCAGTGATCTCTTGGTTATTTAGTAGTGTATTATTTAGCCTCCATGTGTTTGTATTTTTTTACAGAGTTTTTCCTATAATTGATATCTAGTTTCATAGCTTTCTGGTCAGAAAAGTTACTTGATATGATTTCAAGTTTCTTAAATTTACCAAGGCTTGATTTGTGACCCAAGATATGATCTATCATAGAGAATGTTCCATGAGCACTTGAGAAGAAAGTGTATTGTGTTGTTTTTGGATGGAATGTCTTATAAATATCAATTAATTCCATTGTGTTTAATGTGTCATTTAAAGCTTGTGTTTCCTTATTTATTTTCATTTTGGATGATCTGTTCATTGGTGAAAGTGAGGTGTTAAAGTCTGTTACTATGATTGTGTTACTGTTGATTTCCCGTTTTATTGCTGTTAGCATTTGTCTTATGTATTGAGATGCTCCTATGTTGGGTGCATAAATATTTCCAATTGTTATATCTTCTTGGATTGTTCCCTTGATCCTTATGTAGTGTTCTTCTTTGTCTCTTGTACTAGTCTTTATTTTACAGTCTATTTTGTCTGATATGAGGATTGCTACTCCAGATATCTTTTGATTTCCATTTGCGTGGAATATCTTTTTCCATCCCCTCACTTTCAGTCCGTATGTGTGCCTAGGTCTGAAGTGGGTCTCTTGTAGACAGAGTATATACGAGTCTTGTTTTTGTATCCATCAGCCAGTCTATGTCTTTTGGTTGGAGCATTTAATCCATTTACATTTAAGGTAGTTATCAATATGTATGTTCCTATTACTGTTTTCTTAATTGTTTTGGGCTTGTTATTGGAGGTCTTTTCCTTCCCTTGTGTTTCCTGCCAGAGAAGTTCCTTTAGCATTTGTTGTAAAGCTGGTTTGGTGGTGCTGAATTCTCTTAAGTTTTGCTTGTCTGTAAAGGTTTTAATTTCTCTGTTGAATCTGAATGAGATCTTGGCTGGGTTGAGTAATGTTGGTTGTGGGTTTTTCCCTTTCATCACTTTCAGTATGTCCTGCCACTCCCTTCTGGCTTGCAGAGTTTCTGCTGAAAGGTCATCTGTTAACCTTATGGGGATTCCCTTGTATGTTATGTGCTGTTTTTCCCTTGCTGCTTTTAATATTTTTTCTTTGTATTTAATTTTGGATAGTTTGATATATATATGTCTTGGCATGTTTCTCCTTGGATTTATCCTTTATGGGACTCTGTGTGCTTCCTGGACTTGATTGACTATTTCCTTCCCCATATTAGGGAAGTTTTCAACTATAATCTCTTCAAATATTTTCTCAGACCCTTTCTTTTTCTCTTCTTCTTCTGGGACCCCTATAATTCGAATGTTGGTGCATTCAGTGTTGCCCCAGATGTCTCTGAGACTGTCCTCAATTCTTTTCATTCTTTTTTCTTTATCCTGCTCTGTGGTAGTTATTTCCATTATTTTATCTTCCAGGTCACTTCTCCGTCCTTCTGCCTCAGCTATTCTGCTATTGTTTCCTTCTATAGAATTTTTAATTTCATTTATTGTGTTGTTCATCATTGTCTGTTTGCTCTTTAGTTCTTCTAGGTCCTTGTTAAACGTTTCTTGTATTTTCTCCATTCTATTTCCAAGATTTTGGATCATCTTTCTATCATTACTTTGAATTCTTTTTCTAGTACACTGCCTATCTCCTCTTCATTTGTTTCGTCTGGTGGGTTTTTACCTTGCTCCTTCATCTGCTGTGTGTTTCTCTGTCTTCTCATTTTGCTTAACTTACTTTGTTTGGGGTCTGCTTCAGGTTCGTAGTTCCCGTTGTTTTTGGTGTCTGCCCCCAGTGGCTAAGGTGGGTTCAGTGGACTTCCTGGTGGAGGGGACTGGTGCCTGTGTTCTAGTGGATGAGGCTGGATCTTGTCTTTATGGTGGGCAGGACCGTGTCCGGTGGTGTGTTTTGTGGTGTGTGTGACCTCATTATGATTTTAGTCAGCCTGTCTGAAAATGGATGGTGTTGTGTTCCTGTCTTGCTAGTTGTTTGGCATAGAGTGTCCGCACTGTAGCTTGCTGGTCATTGAGTGGAGCTGGGTCTTAGCGTTGAGATGGAGATCTCTGGGAGTGCTCATGGTTTGATATTACGTGGAGCCAGGAGGTCTCTGGTGGACCGATGTCCTGGACTCGGCTCTCCCCCCTCAGAGGCACAGGCCTGACACCCAGCCGGAGCACCAAGACTCTGTCAGCCACACTTTTGGGAGGTCTTCTCAGTAGGTGTTCTGTAGGTGTTGTTCCACATGTAGATTATTTCTGATGTATCTGTGGGGAGGAAGGTGATCTCCGCGTCTTACTCCTCCGCCATCTTGAAGTTCTTCTCCACTTCTCCCTGGACAGCTCTTCTTCTCACTCTCCCCTCCATGTTCCTTCTCTGCTTCCTTGGTATTTATTTTGATCCTTGTTGCTATTTTTTTCCCTTCTTTTTTCTCTTTCTATCCCTCTGGGAGGGTAATGGGTTAAACAACTTGGCTTTTGAGCTATAAGAACAGCATAAAAATTTTGACTTGATAAACGATACTGAAAATCTACGTCAAAGTCTCGGAACACTGCAGGAAAAAAAAAAAAAAAAAAAAAAAGCTGAGCAGCTTCTTTTATACCATGTAACACGGTCAGCCAATTTCCTATCTGGGGACAAGGGATTCTTGGCAACTGAGCCTCATCCACATCTTAAGATCTGTTACCTAGCCTACTTCCAGAAATTAGTTTCAGAATCTTTCATATCTGTTTTCTGTGGCAAGCGGCAGTAAACCAACCCCATATAGCTAAAGGCTAAAAGGAAATCATCAACTTGCTACTGGGAAGTGCTGTGGTGGAGCTGACCTCAATCATAACTAGATACTTATATCTAGACTATAACCCAGTTATTCTGAAACAAAGTAGGTAGAGGGATTAGAGATAAAGAGGTTAGAGATAAGGGGATTAATTTTAATATTTGAAAACTAAACAAAGTTAAACATATTTCTTTTTTCAGGAATAGCTATCATAATACTTCTGTATTTTTATCTCCCCTAATGTTCAGCTTAGTTCAATAAGTGTTTATCCCAGGTTATCTCCCTTGGAACTGATTGTTCAGGGTTTGCTTTCCCTGCTAGACTGGAAGCTCCTTGAAGTCAAGTCAGGTTTTTTCAATTGCTGGTGTGCCAGTGACATTAATATATAGGCCTAGATCTATATATACATACTATTTGAATGAATGAATGAATGAATGAAAAGAGTGAAACCTAGCATAGCCTGTGTGAAAGAATATGGGTTCTAGAATCAGATAGAGTGTCTCTCCAATTTGAGTTCTGCCATCTTTTAATATGGTGCAGAGTTAAATTATTTGACTTTTAAACTTCAGTTTCTCAATTTTAAAAATTAGATAATATTATTTTTCTGTCAGCATTGTTGTGAGAATTAAGAATGATGTATTTAAAGTATCCGATACTGGCAGAGTCTCAGTAAATGATGGTTACTCTTAGTGTTTTAACAAAAAATTCTGGACTAACTATTCAGGATACCAGATGAAACTATTGAGAGGGGTTTCTACTGAAACTATTGAAAGAAGTATGAGGAGATCACTTCATTTGAAATGGTAATATAAATTTTAGAGGTGGGTACAGTGTGTAATGGGAACACGGGGAAGAGCCATGTGGTGAGCAGAGCTGCCATATTGTACAACTTCAGAAACTGCATACACATTACAGTTGATATGAATAGAGGGCACTGCAGAGCTGCCATTCACAGCTTATGGGATGAACCGTATCAAACTCCTGATATTCAAGCATTGTGACATAATAAAAATAAAAATGGGAATGTGCCCCGTGGAACTGAGTCACATGGAGTCCCTGCATGAGGAAAAGGGAAGAATCAGAGACTTTGTAGGGTCAGTCTTGTCCCCGACGAGCCAAGGAACATGAGGAGGAGTCACTGTAGTGAAGAATTGGGGAAGACATAGTCAGAGGTGTTGGCAGACACCAGGCAATAGAGGTTTTCAAAGCCTTCTGAGGAATGAGAGATTCACCGTTTCTGAGCGTAGAGATTGAGGCAAAGTGAGAAGGACATAAAGCTGAAGAGGTAGGCAAGGTTGGGTTATTCAAAAGCTACAGAGACTAGACAGCCTTGAAGCAAAATTACAAAGTGGCTGTGTGGGAAGACATAAATTCTAGAATCTCAGAGAATCCTGTGGTAACCAAGTTAGATATCCCCTCCACCACAGCCTTCTCCAATTCTTCAACCTAAATCAGGTTCGCCTTTCAATCTCTGTCATGGCACTTTATTCTTTTATTTCATAGCATGGCCACAGTTTGAAATTATAGAGTATACTTATTTGTGTATTTATTTGTTTATTTACTAGATTATAAACTACAGGAGGGCAGAAACCTTGTCCAATGTGTTTAAAATGATCTTCCAGCACAGTGCCTGGAACTAAGTAGGTAGGAGTTCAAAAAATATTGGTTGAAGCAATGGGTGGATAATAAATACAAATTTTTCTAAGTCTGTTATCCCCATATCAAATTCTCCTGGCTTTACTTTAGAAAAGTCCATTTGAAGGAGCCTATAGGAGAACAACCTCCAGCACTTGTCCCAATTACCTAATTTACATGAAAGGGGGTCCTTTAGCTCAAGTACCAGATGTTTGAAGAGATGGCCTCCTTTTCTCCCAACTCCTGGGTCCTCTGGACCCACACCTCTGTGGTGCCAGGTGACAAGTCAGGCTTGGCTGCATGCCAAAACCAAGAGATGCACGAAGTGTTGCATATTTTTCTGAACAGACTAACTCAAGGCCTCTTAGCTGGAAATGAAGAGGTTTGAGTGTTGGGGGTAATAAATGAGAGAAGTATCTTCTTAAAATTTTACTAAACCCAAGGTCGTTCGTCACAGAGAGCCATCGGAGAGACATGTTAGTTACAAGAATGCGTTTGGCAGGTGTTTGGATGTTGTAAGGACTTGAATTAGGCCTTGTATTACATCATTAGCCACCAAAGGGAGCGGTGATGTCCCTGTTGTTTGGCTCTGGCCCATCAACATCACGTATCTCCTTGCTATACCACCGTGACTAGTTTTTCACCTTAAAATCGTTAAGATAAAACCAAAACATTTCCCTCATGTCTTGAAAACAGTCTTGAAAATTATGTTCAATTTACTTCAATAGGAAAAGGAAAACAGGCTTGATTGAAGTACAAAGTATGACTCTCCCTATTCCCCTGAAATGCCTACCTGTCACTGTGATGCATGGGTATCATTTCTGTGTTTGTGGGTATTGCAGTCGGGGTAAGATTGGGACTTAAGTAAGACTCCCCTTGGGACATCCTTGATGTTTATTAACTTCTAACTAGTGTTGTAAACCCAATGCCAGAATTTGGAGATCTTGGTTCTTCTGTTCATGGCGTTTTATTCACTGTGACTAATAAGCTTCCTAATAAATCCTTGCCAGACTTATACAAATATCTGGTTTCCCAAATTCTTTTTCAACTTACATAAACTATCAACTTGCATAACACATCAACTGCATTTTCCTCCTCTTAAATGTAGAAATCCAGTTTCAATGGGAAGATTTAATATTTGATATTAAATATGTGATCAAGTGAAAGATAAACCACTTAATTGTGTGGAGAGATAATATTCATTCAAATAAAAACGCTCTGGAAGCCTGGTGTTGGTGATTTATGTGAGTATTTTGGGTCTAATCCTGGAACATTCACAATGTCCCCTTTTCTTCCCCCAAGACAAAGTCCACTCGTTGTCTTGGGTATTTGAAACAAAACATTTAATGCTAATCTTAAAATTAGCAAAATTTCCATATTGAGCAAAGAGTTTGGAGAGGAACCTTATAGTTGAAACCTTTGATCATCCTTAAATATTGCTATTCATAAGAGGCATCCCATAAATGTTTCTTTAAAGGGGCTGCTTGTTTAGAGTTTCCGTGAAATTAGCTTTGGCTCTCATAGACCTAGGTTATGTTTGATGCTATATGAAGATATAATAGTGAGAAGCCAATTAGGTTTGGGAATGAAAATTCCTAAAATTGTTTAAAACAGTGTTAGTTTGTGTTTGCAGAGTCCATGGGGAGAGCATCATCGTCAATGCTCAGCCAAACCAGAAATCCTGCTGGAAGATGCTACCAACGCAAACATTACCCTGGGCCAGAGACTATTGGGAGATTTAAGTATTGGGGGAAAAAGTCATTGCTTTATCAGGCGACTGCATTAGTGGTAGATGTTATATTAGTCACCTGCAAGAATTAAAGCAGCTACTTATGTAGTAAACTGAACAGTTGATAGTGGTTTGGGCACCCAGAGAAGAAAGTCCACTAAGCAAACTTATAAAAAGCAGGCACTTTTCTCTAAGAATTCTCAGGTTACAGCCTCATCTCTGCCCTACAGACTACATGGGGAAAGAG
>NW_006791304.1:338196-339624 GCF_000442215.2 Lipotes vexillifer | reverse complement strand
AAAGAGTAAAACCTCTGGTATAGGGTTTATTTGCAGAAGTATAAGAAGCCATCAGACACCAGAAGAATTTCATCAGGAAGTTACTCAATTAGCCCACACTTCATTTACATTGAAGTTAATTGCAAGGTGCATTTCAACACACTACATGGAAGTATTTACTTTATTCTTGTGTTCTGAAAAGCTGCTGGTCTAAGAACTAACGCTACCTGTTGAGAAGGGAAGAAGCCAAAACTAAAGACTTTGTTTTCCTGCAGAAGGGTCTCAGGGATTCTGCAGCTTTTGCTTTACAAGAGGTTAAAAAGGTGGCTGGGAGGTTTATACCCTCAGAGTCTCTGAACTCAGCTGGGCGGTTCTACAGAGCTAGGACCCTTCCTTCCTCCGCTGTAGCTATAACCCTTGGAGAGAAGAGAAAACAGCCAGTGCTGATATGAAGGCAGGCGGGATTGTGAGGGGCACTTGGGGCGGGCAGAGCAATTAACTCTTTTCCTCAACTGTAGAGAACCAGGCTTCTCTTGATCTCACAGTAGACTACAGCCAGTGGCCGGGATTCTTTACAGTGAGTGAAATAGACAGTGATGCTACAATACCAAAGAGGAGACCCGCCCTGGTCCGGCGTTCATAGTGAGAGAACTTTCATAATGAGGCCTGTGGATAAAGGACTGAGATCCTTTACAGAGGAGGGAAGTGCAAATAGGGTGCGTCTGAGCTGATCTGTTGGAGCCACTTCACCTCTGAACAGGTTGGGAGCTTTCAAGCCCCTTGAAGTTTTAAAAAGGCACTGATTTCAGCATGAGATGTTTGCTGCACTGCGCTCAGCTGGAATGAAACGAAGGGGAGGAAAAGTAGCTTCTTTCTTGCATTCAGAAAGCAGAGGCCAATTGAATGGATTCTACTCAAACTGATTGCGTTTGTAGTTTTTGAAAAAAAAAAAAAAAAAGAAAGAAAAAGCTAAGAAGTTTAAATCCTATTCACCAAGTTCACAAAAACAAAACCCGGTCACAGAAGGACTCTGAGAAGTGCACACATCCTTACAAGAGATGGACAATCTAAAACAAGCTTTATTAAATAAGTCCCTTTCACACCGGCCTCTTAGTATAATTCAGTAGCTCATACTTCTCTGCCTCATTTTAAGGGTTTTCTTTACCGTGGTCTAGTTTAAATCAAATGTTCAACACAATTTTCTAAGTTTACAAGGGTTTATTAATTCATTGAGTGGAAAACCAAAAGACTTTTCCTATTTTCTCTTTAAAGAATAGCATATATTCTGTACCTCCCTTCCACTTGGCAATGACTAGGGGCTCTATAACACGAAAGCCAACAAAAGTGTTGAAAAGTGAAATCTGGTTCTTTTTGATTTGTTTGTTTATCCTGCTGATCTGACATCTTCACTCGGTCAAAATGCACAGGGCTCTTACTGGCCTCTCTTTC
>NW_006791304.1:324313-338186 GCF_000442215.2 Lipotes vexillifer | reverse complement strand
CTTTCCCTTACGTAGCCTTTGCTTATGCAAAATGTTATACATTTATCCATCCACTTAATTCGTGCAATGCTTTAAAGCTTTTATTCATCTACCTGAATCTCCTTTACATCTGTCTGCTTTAGCATCCTCGGTCTTGGTCTGAAGGCCTCCAGAGGTCAGGAAATTGGATATTACCTCACTTTGTACAAGACATGGGGGAGTGCCGTCTCTGGCCCTAGGCCTCACAAATGCTTTTAGAGGATGATGATGTTGATGAGAGGGTGCCATCTCACTGGTATAAGGAAACTTGTAAGGAGTAGGTCAAGTGTGCAGGATATTATCTTTTGGAATTTACATTTAAGGTGATGCACTGGACTGGCCAGTTCAGGCTGCTGAGGTGCTATACAGAATCTAGGAATAGTACTGTATTTAGTTAAGGGGCCTGAAAGTGTCATTAGGCTGCTGAATTCACGGAGAGAGAAAAGTATCTTATTTTTTATCCCATATAAAATAAACTGGACACCCAAGGGTACTTTATAATATTTTTTAACCTATTAGAGGTTTATGTTTTGTAAATTATATTTACACAGATTTTTGTAGTTAGTAGTTCATGATGTGTAAATGTGCAGTGGTGGTGGTGTCTCATTTTTATCTCCATTTCACAGATCGGGAAAAGTGCTTCCAAGAAACTGAATAAAGTTGGAAACATCCCATGCTAGACTCACCCTGTGAAGTAAGATTAGAAGTGAGATTACAACTCAAATTTCATAAACACTAAGCCACTAGTTAAATTATTGAATAGCGACCATGTCCTTGGTTGTTTTGGTTTTCTGTCTCCATTATCCTTGCGTTCTATTTAGATGATGCTAATATCTAATAAGCATTTTCTTAGGCATAGGCCGTGAGCCAGCTTGAAGAAAATAACACAGTTTTCCATAAATACTGGTAGATGGGCTGTGGGAGAGGCTACATGTCTGTAATCTGCTTCAGGAAATGTCTTTATAGTAAATAACGGACGGCTGGTAAAAATCAGAGTTGTTGCAATTTGTATGCTACTGAAAGATACAGTGATATAGGAGCATTACCAGGTTCTTATCTGAGCCAGGTAAGACTTTCTTTTTCTTTTTTTGAAATTGATGATAATTTTATTTATTTGTTTATTTATGGTTTAAGACATTTATTTGTGGAAATTGATTATAACATAAGCTGCTGCCGCTTGCTTCCTCCTCCTTTTTCCCTTATCCCTCCTCCTTCTTCACATTATTATTATTAAAATGATTGGCTTTCAAGCTGAGGTTTAAAAGAAAACGTAGACATCTGCATCTCCAAATCTACTTTACAGAAGTACTCCCGTCTATAGCTCTTATTTGGCCCCAGCTTGTGAAATTTAATTGTGTTCCCCTGAAGGAAAATGGTGAAGTTTGTTTTATGAGTTTGTTTCCTCAGTATTTTCTTGGTTCTAGTGATTATTCCAACTCCCAAATACTTTCATTGCCCCCACTAATTTTTACTTTTTGATTAAAGTCATTTTACAAGAGTGAAATCTCTGATTCTAAACATTTTACCTCAAATGTGTCACTTTTTTTCCTCTGGTGGCAGAATATTTCTCCTACTCCTTTAGGTATCAAGAAGTAGCATTAGGGCTTCCCTGGTGGCACAGTGGTTGAGAGTCCGCCTGCCGATGCGGGGGACGCGGGTTTGTGCCCGGGTCCGGGAAGATCCCACATGCCGCGGAGCAGCTGGGCCCGTGAGCCATGGCCGCTGAGCCTGCGCGTCCGGAGCCTGTGCTGCGCAACGGGAGAGGCCACAGCAGTGAGAGGACCGGGTACCGCCAAAAAAAAAAAAAAAAAAAAAAAAGTAGCCTTACGTTGTGTCTTTGAGGTGGAGGTGGGAGAGGACAGTGGAAATAAAACCACATGTTTGATCTTGAGGGTAAGTTAGATTGAACTTTTCAGGCAAAACAGATGTGCATTGGTTGATGGGGCAGATCAGTGGAGAATCTCTAAGATTTCTATCTACCCTGCTGGCTCCTTGCTCCTGGGGTGGATGAATCCTAGGTTGGTTCCACTGAGCTGTCAAAGGGTGTGAATTTGGCAGGCTTCTTATCTTTTTGAGAACCATGGGTTTCTTTCTGCTGCCTTAGGAAGTTAAACGGGAAGCCAGCTCGATGCCATGGAGTCCCTTGATGAGCACAAGACAGAGAAGGTAGCTGTGATCTTAGTAACCAAGACAGTTGGGAAATTCTTATGTCAAATTGTCTTTCAAGCCAACCACATTAGGAATATTTGATCAAATAATGATAAATACACAGGAAGCTCTGCACATAATGGTCAAACTGGATGTAAGAAAATGTCTTTAACCCCGATGGCATTCGCCCAAGAAGTCTGAAAGAATTAAAAAGGACTTTAGTATGAGGAAATGATAGCTGACACTTGATTGGAGATGATAAAATCATATACGGAAGATTCCCATTAATAATAAAAGAAAAGAAAAAGAAAAATTATTTTCCAATATTCTCTGCCCTTAGTGAATGACTATGTACTTTGAGGCATTAAATTTATCTTTGTGCTGTCTTTGAGATTTTGGTGTAGGGCTGACTCGAGTTGTCTAATTTATCTCACTGGATGGCTTCCAACATAAAACAAGATTCATCTATCTTTTAAAAAATTATTAAAAAAAATTTTTAGCAAAGGGACACATGCACCTAGTTTAAAAAATCAAATATACTTCTGGGTTTAGATGACAGATTTAAACTTTTTGCAGAATTTTTCCCCTAATACCTAAGAAAAAAGCACAACTACATCACAGAAATCTTTTACCAGCATTATTCCAATAGCTTTTTTTTTTTTTTTGGCAGTACGCAGGCCTCTCACTGTTGTGGCCTCTCCCCTAGAGATCTGCAGAGCTCATTCCTTCAATTCATTGTTCATGTATCACCTCCTAAATGAGGCCTTCCATGACTGCCTTGTTTAACACTGAAATTCGACCTTTCCACTCTCCCACTCCTGTGCCCCAATCTTCCTTACATTTCTCTAGTTTTCCTTTTATTCCCATAGCACTTGTCACTTCTGTCATACTATGCTACTATGTAACTTACTTCTTTATTATGTTTCCTGCTTACTCCTTTGCCCTCACCTGGTCCCATCCCCAACAAGCTCCATAGTTTCGTCTGGTTTGCTTAGAGGTATACCCAACAGCCTAGTGCTGGACACATAGAAGTTTAATAAATATTTGTTGAATTAATGAATATAGTACAAAGTAATTTCTCTTTTGTTAGAAAAAAATGAACATTTGGATTGAATATTACAGGAATTTTGATATAGGATACTCAACACGGATACATATCCTAGTTAAGGTATTAAATTTCAAGGATTGAAAAAAAATCTTTAGGTATACAAGTAGATAAAGCAAGTCACCTACTATGGTTTAAAAAGGAGTCAGATCTCAGACATCTTCATGGCAACATTCAATGCCAGATGATGATGGAGTTATTTCTATGAAGTTCTGAAGGAATGAAAGAAAGCTAAGATATCAATAGAAAGAAAGGCAAGAGGCAGACATTCAAAAACATGAAAGAACCCATGGGATATGGCATTTTTGAATCCTTCATGAAAAAAATGCTTGACAATGAGTTCTAGCTAGTTAAGAGATAAAATTAAAAACTTGGAAATTGAGAAGGTGTGATAAAAAGGACTGATGGTGTTTGCATCTGTTTAAATATAGAATTAAAGACTAAACAACTGAGAGAATTATTTCTGTAGAACAAAATGTGAATATTAATCAGAACAATGTAAAATTAGTAGTATAAAGATAATTGGAAAGCGTGGTGAAGGGATATACTCTCATATTTCTAAGCAAGAGTCTACTGATATTGTCTAATATTGAAATATATAATAAAAACATTAATGACCCCAATTCATTATTTTTCATATCCACTCCCCCACCCTTTCAAGCTTAGAGAGTTCTAAATCTTATGGTGAAAAACCATTTATTTGAAACTCAACAATTCCTTTATTCTTGCTTCAGTTTCTCTTTATACTATTAAAGTAAAGTAAGTTTAATACTTTGTTACTAAAACTAGTATCTAAATAGAATCCCATTTTAACAAAAAGCAATATTTATCTATCATCTATCTATCTATCTATCTCTCTATCTATCTATCTATCTGTCAGCACCTGCCTAGTTATTATCTCCCTCCTTACCTTTTATAGTCATACAACAAGATCTGGAATTGTGTTCACGTAATGTTAATGGCAGTAATTTTAGGCAGGTTAGACTTTGTAAGTGGCTTTTTATTTACTTCTTCGTACATTTCTGCATTGTTTACTTACTGTTTAATGAGCACAGTCATTTTTTAACACATCAATGAGGGAAATTTTAAAATTCACTACCCTGCTGCTACTGCCCCTCCAAAAACTCCAGAAGAAAATATGCCTATATATTAATAGTAACTATTATTATGTATGGTAATATGAATAATTTTTTCTTCCATCTTTATACCTTTCTGTGTTTTTGTTTGTTTGTTTGTTTGTTTTGCTGTACGCGGTCCTCTCACTGTCGTGGCCTCTCCCGTTGCGGAGCACGGACGCGCAGGCTCAGCGGCCATGGCTCACGGGCCCAGCCGCTCCGCGGCATGTGGGATCTTCCCGGACCGGGGCACGAACCCGCGTCCGCTGCATCGGCAGGCGGACTCTCAACCACTGCGCCACCAGGGAAGACCCTGTGTTTTTTTAATTTAAAAAAAAGCAGTGTCATGACATATCCTCTTTTTCTCATGGTTTCACTCCAGAGATCCAACAACTTGTAAACTTTTCAGATGTTTCTTCTGATATTGATATACATGTATTTAAACTATTACTTTCTTGATTTTAGACATTATCTACTTATTTTCCAATACTGCAGTGAAGACTTTACCTTCTTTATGTCTTCATTCCCCCACCTCTACCATAATCGTCTTTTACTCTCCTCTAATAGTTGTTGAAATTTTTTGTTAAAACTCAATGTTTATATTATAATGACTACATAAATGTTACGTTTGGGACATTGGAGGGCTATGATTGTTTTTTCCTTCTTATTGGATGTTTCATTTTTTTCTAGAGGTAACAAGTGTTTCATTTTAAAAGTTTGTTTAATTTTCCACATATCTTATTCCTGTTTTCCCCAATGTTCTAATCCATTCATCAAATGCCTAGCAATAATTCTTCCAAAATGCTCAAGCATCTTATGTATCGATTAAATCTCTGTATTTTTTTTCCCTGCCTCACTTACTTATTTATTGGATTATTTATTTTTTAACTGGAGGCATCTATTCTTCAGTCCTCCAACTTCTTGCTCCAAGCTGGGCTGTTTGTTCTCTGAAAATTCCCTTCATTGATCTCCTGTACTATGTCCCTTTTCTTGGCTCCTATATCACCCTTTCTTTGAGTACTCTTAAATTTCATAAGGTACCTACTTCAGTTACTTCCTGAGAAAGAGTAACATTTCTGAGAGCTTGCATGCTTAAAACTGTCTGCCCTCATACATGCACAGTAGTTTAATTGGGCATGAAATTTTAGAGTGAAAATAATTTGATTCAGAATTCTGAGGGCAATGTTCCAATGTCTTCTAGCCTCCAATGGTGACACTGAAAGTCAGATATGGGTTAGTTGACTGATCCTTTGTAAATAACCTGTCTCCCCAGAAGATTTTAGGATGTCCTGTTTAATTCTCATTCTTTTGAAATTGTGTGATGGTGTGCCGTGGTGTTGGTTCTTTGTGATTCAGAGAACTGGACTCTTAGTGGGATCCTTTAATCGTGATGTCCATGCCTTCCCATCTGGGGAAACTTCCTTGTATTTTCCCTAGATTTTATCTTTTGTCTCTGGAATTCCTAGTTTCCAGTGTTGAACTTCCTGAACTGATTACCTAAATTTTCTCTTTATCTTCCCTCTTCAATATCACATTTCTTTTTTGTTTGTGTGTTTATACTAATCTCTGCAGGATTTTCTTGACACTTACCTTTCATCCATTCAATTGAATTTCTAAGCTCTTCCATATATTTACTTTTCAAGATCACATTCATATTCTTTGATTCTTCTTATGAAAACAATATCCTACTTTTAGTTCATAAATGCCTTTTTAAAATTTTTTGTTCATGTATATCAATTATTGATTTGAAAGTGTTGTTTCTTCTTTCTGTATTGTCTCTGGTTCTTCTGAATTCCTCTTTTCTGTTTCTGTCTTTAGGCCCTTTTGTTTCATTTTGGAGGCTTTCCCAAATGTGTGGTGATCCTGGCTTTCTAAAATATTTAAAACTGAGGCTCCAAAAACTGGTAAGAGGCTCTAGATGTAGAAGTGAGCTTGTATTTTTAAACATAGAGTGAGTAGTTTTTTTTTCACGTGTAAGCCCCAAATGTAAGTATCTGTAGTCCTCATTCTCGGGTTCCTCATTCTGTCTTCTCCAGGGAAAATTGTTTTAAATCGCTGGGTAGATGGTTATACATACCTGGCTACTGACAGAAGAGTGGAAAGGATGGGGGCTGGGGTCTTGGAATGAACACTTTGGTCTATTCCTTTAGTGTACTGTTTGATGTTCCATGTTTGTCTTCCACTGTACTCAGTATTTCTGAGTCCAGACCATCTGAGGTGCAAATTCTCTAGATGATTTACTTCCTGTCTCCTGCGGGTAGGAGAGGAGTTTGGCTGCTCAGGGACCCTGAATCTACACGTTCTTCATACAGAGCTCTGTCTTTCCCCTTCTCCTACATTGTCCTCATTATCTGGTGCCTCTAAATTCTCAGATTTTTCTGGGATAAGGGGCGAAACATCTCCCTGCTTCTCACGGACATTTTCCTCTTCAAGGTTTGGCTTCCTCTACACGGTAAATCATGTCCCACTCTCCCATCTGCTTTCCATCTTCCAAAATTTGTTGACATCTAGTCCTCTGTTGTCTTCTTTCCCATTATCTTTTTTTACCTGTATGTTTAGTGTTTATTCCTGTTCTGTCATGTAAGTAATGTTTCAGAAGGGAGTGTAAACCATCATATATAACCAGGAGGTACCTATGTGTATTCGTTTAAAAATGATTTACTGACCTTCTATTAAATTTAAGGAGACTTAAAGTGACAGCAGTTTTTTTAAGATGAAGAAAAGATAAGATCAATATGTCAAAAGATTAGATCAAAGAAACAAAAAGGAAGAAGAAAAGCAAAACTTGAAGCTAATCCGACTGAAAAAAGCTGTGGCAATTGACCAAGCACCTTGCTTCCAGGCTGTTGGTACCCAGTGCAGAGAGAAGAAACCTCATCACCATCTGCGCATCTTTCATTGCTCAAAGGAAGGAAGAACACTTTGTCACTAGGAGGTAAAACACTTCCAGCCCTGAACTCTGAAAGTAATTTGTTGACATCCAATCCATTCATCATTTTACTCATAGAATGATCCTTCAATCCCGCAAATCTGATTATACCGTTCTTTGGTTTAAAACCCTTCTGTGGCTCCCATTGCCTTGTACTTGAAATCTAAGCAGCACGTGCTCTTGGATGTTCTCACACCTACCTCTCCAGCCTCATCTCCTCCTGCTTTGTTGAAGTACCCTGTGCGCAATCAGACTCTTCTCTGAATGAGTCATGCTCACTCCCTCCTCTGGACTTTAGAACACATCCTTCCTTCCTGCAGTTCATCCACCTGGCGAAATTTAAACCTTCACTCTTAAAGGCTTTCTCAAGCTTCCCCTCCTCTGGGAAACTTCCCTTGCTGCTGCTTCTCCCAGGTTTGTCTGTGTGCTGCTTCTCTCTGCTTCCCTGGCCCCTTACGCATACTTTATTAGAACCCTTATTGACTGTACTGAAACTCTTGTCTCTTGGTCCCTTGGTCCATAAACTAAGTATACAGATGATGTTTATTCATCTTAGTGTTCATATTCCTCCTGGCACACAGTAGGCATTGGATAAATATATTTGAATGAATGAACAATAAATGGGCTCTAAGTATGTAGCTTTTTCCAATTTTACTCCACGAATAAGGTTTGGAAGATCTTTAAGGTTGAAGAGGTCATATGTCACAGAGAAAACATCTCAGATATCAACTGTCTCAGGCAGACCTTGGAAAGCAATAAGCCAGCAGAGAATTGCAGGCTGAGGTCGCCAGTGGAAACCGAAAAAGAAGGTATTCTGTGTTGTTGGCTGAAAGTAGGGCCATATGCTCAAGCTGCTGGCTGATGTTTTACTGTGGGAATCCAGGGTCTTAGATTCTGTGCCTGATTGAGGACCACATGCCTCATGTCTGCACAACTGCTTCTTGCTCTTTATAGCCTCCAGGGTCTCCGAATTGCCAGGCTCTCTGCCCCTCTTGCCACCCACCACATGGACTCCTGCTGTGGGAGCCACGGCTGGCTGTCCTGCCGCCAGTTCGCAGGGTGTCTCACTCTCCCCTTGGGATGAACACTATTTGCATCTGTGATATTCGCTTCAGCAATTTTTCCTAAGAACTAAACTATTTCAGATATGGCAGAAGCTCCATTTGTAGCTGTCCCAAATCCCATCTCCCTTTCTTCCTCCACCCACCCAGGGGTCTATTCAAAACAATTATAATACTTTTTATAGATCGACAAGGTAACAGGCAATGAGATCAAGGAGGAGTTTCTGTTTAATAGCACAGGACAGAGGGAACTGGGTGACTATCACTAAAACACCACTAGTTAAGATAGAGCAGATTTATGAGCAGGAGTTTGTACCTTAGGCCTGTCATATTTTTTCACCTTTATGTTAGTTAATTGCAGAGTAACATAAATTAACTTTGGAACACAAGCAAAAATAGGAACTTTATTTATGAATTTCTTGGATTTCTTTACCTCAAGCCAAACAACTAAATTGCTACTTAGCATAAATTATTTATGGGCCTGGCTCAATCCCATCCAGCACCAGCCCCCGGAGGTATGGGAGATATAAAAGATTTAAAGCATCGCTGCGACAGTGCTCAGGCCGCCACGGAGCCGTGTTTCTTTCCAGAAGGGTCCACTTTATTTTGTTGTAAATAAATAGAGGTTGGATTTCCAGGGAGGGAAGTTAGCTTCCAGCAGGATGGTGATGGTGTTTTGCATATGTTAATTACACAACCCTTTTATGACAGATAGACACAGTGTTTGCACAGATATTTCTCAAAAGACCCTTAGACCAAAATGGAGCTTTTCATTTCCTGGCATGGAGTTGTTTCTCTCATTCGATCTCACTTCAAAATCTGAAGTCTTCGGAGCTTGCCATCCCAACTAGTCAATAAAAAATAGTCTTATCAATATAATTCTAGCAGGAACAAATGAACATCTGCAATCTTGATTCCGTTTTCCTTAAAATTCAACCTTGACAATGCCATGCTGACACCAGTGACAAACCCGTTGTCACTTCCTAGGTTGTCTTTCCATAGCCCTAACCTCAGCATGTCACCCTTTGCTCCAAAATACCCTTACATACTTTGTTTCTTGGACACGGTCTGTTTCTAAGACAAGGTCATTGCTTTCTTTTTCTTTAGGTCAGACATACTTCATTTGTTTCACACACTATTTTAAGATTAGAAAACCTCATACAAAAGTGCAAATTTCCAGCTTTTCATTCAATTTCCAAAGTTAGAAGGTCTAGTAATTTTAGGTCACCTTTTCCATTGGACAGCTGTTGGCTTAAGCAAAGTAATCCCTTCCTCTTCACCATTCTCCACTTTGCTGCAGTCCCCACTACTCCCTAGTACACACCCAGCCTATTTCGCCCAGTTAGATTTTAGGTTACCTCCTTTGTCCAGGAAGACATTTGCATTTTTAACCCATGATTTGGGGCCATGCCTTGGCTGACACATTGATAACTTTTACATTTATCTTGGGTTAGATTATATACCATAAATTATTAAATCCAAAAGAAAAGTAGATCCTGACAGGCTTTAGCAGTGTACTGGCTCATAGGTGTGACTACCGCTTTTTAGGAAGCAAATATACAAATACGTCTCCACTTAAACGAAACACAGATTAGGCAGATTTTCTCTCTCTCCCTATTTTTTTGAAACCATGGTGTATGTAACCATATTCCTTAAGCAACAGAAAATGCCTCCATAGTATCAGTTTTGCTAAATTCTTGAAATATTTGTATTCAAATCCTATAATATTTGAAGTGCCACTTTGGCTTGATCACTTGCCCACCCTGATACCAGTCAGGCTATGTTATTTTTCAGACATTTCAAGCACAGGCAGGCCTTGGGCCTGTGCTGCCTGGTCGCATTGACTCATGCTCCCTGCATCCCAGCTCTGATAGCACTTCATTCATCTTCCCAAGCATTGCCACTGGGGTTCTCTTCTTGGACTGTGAGTTTGGTTGCATCACTCCTCTCCTCTAACATCTTCGTGGTTTCCTCTTAACTTCAGATTAGAATTAGATCCTAGGCGTCACCCACAAAGACTGGAAACCCTGGAAACCCTGGAAAGCTTAACTCTATCCTCCTGACCAAAGGAGGGCAGGGAATTCTATTTCAAGGGGTATTTGAAGCAGGGTAGGGGAATGACTGGGGACTGGGGAATCAGGCCTAAATCCCAAATCTGACCCTGTGTGTATTTGGACCTGCCTTGGCCTCCATTTTCTTGATCTGTGAAATAGGGAAGACAGAAGCTATCTTGCAGAGTTATTGGAAATGCAATTGCTAATATGTATCTTAAAGACATTCAGTGAATTATTCCTATGGATACCTCCTCTTGCTGCATTCCCCCATCTCAGCTCACCATACTTGGTCTTCTTTTGCTGATGAAAAAAGAGAGAGAGAGAAAACCCTTTCTTCATCTCTTCGTCTTCCTTTCTGCCACCATCACCATATAGATGATGCAAGATCATCTATACCTAAAAATGCCTTGATTTCATCCTGTCCCAGTCCCACCCCCAGAAGCTGTCACACACCAGGGAAGATAGAAAGAAGCTTCTTCAGAGCAGGGTTCCAGCAGAGCCTGGATCAAGGTCAAGGGAGAGACCATGCTCCTTCAGGAACACAGAGGGGACCCCTCCCTGCTAGGGCTGAAAGCTTGTTTTCCCATCTCCCTTCTCTCTCACTCCTGGGAAAGGAGAATAAGACTCCCCATGAGTGATCATCCCCAAACTGGCTGTATTGCCTATTTTTATAACCGAATTGCATGTGTAGATATTATAATAGATAATCTGAATGTGTTGTACACATCCTACATAAAACATAAAGGGTTGCTGTCTCTGTCTTACATGCATTTAAAAAGCTCATTTTAATATTTAATGCTTTGAACAGTCATCTAAATCTCAAAAGGTAAGCAGGAAATACCATACAAAAGACCCAAAGTCTAAAACAAATGTTATTGATATAATCTGGAATCAGCCTCCCTCCCCTCACACCCTAAACACCCCACTCTCATCATTCTAGCTTCTAGAAAGCACAAAACATAGCATATGCCATTGCTTCCTTTATAGCTCAGTGACATACTTTAAAAAGGAATATCCACACTCATAACCCAGTATTCATAAATAACTTGAAAAAAAACCTTTCACTTTTTTTTCTTTTTCAATATGTGTTGTGAATTTTGAAAAATATAATCTAAATTATAATGCATTAGGCAATACTCACCACTCAGCCAGCCAGTCAAAGGACTTCTGGGACTCGGGTACGTCGGTTTGTGGTGACACCTCGGGCTGCTATCCACAGCAGCTGCTGTGCTGGGCAATTCTTTAGCAAACTTGCTAAATCCACAGGCTGGCACAGCCCTAGGGGAGGCTGTTCACTAGAGGATTGGCTGATTCCTTAGCAAAATGAACAGAATCCCCTTGAGCAGAGATTGGGTCATTCAGACTGTTCATTTGGGCTTTAAATGTCAGAAAACACTGGGACCTTTATTTTCTGTATTAATCATGATGAATGTTTTGGGCTAAATGTTTATGTCCCCACCAAATTCTACCAAATTCTTATGTTGAAGCCCTAACCTCCAATGAGATGGTATTAGGAGATGGGGCCTTTGGGAGGTGATTAGGTTTAGATGAGGTCCTGTGGATGAAGCCCCGATGATGGGATTCATCTCCTTATATGAAGAGACTAGAGTTCTCTCTCTCTGTGTCATCTGAAGATACAGCAAGAAGGCAACAGTCTGCAAGCCAAGAAGAGCGTTCTCATTAGATCCTGGCCACGCTTATACCCTGTAGAACTTTGGGAGATAAATGTCTGTTGCTTAAGCCACCCAACCTATGGTATTTTGTTATAGTAGCTGGAGTGATGACCATGAGTATTTCAGTGTCTTTTGCACGTGTGTGTGTATGTATGCATATGTGTGCAGATCCTGGCCTGCTGGAAGATTGGGTACTCTCTCGGTTTACTTTTCTACTGCGTATGACATTGTGGTTTCTGGAAGAAACACTTGCTGTTGCAGAATAGAACTGGAGAATGAGAAGCAAGGGAAGGGAGAGGTAGCAGAACATTAAAAAAAAAAAAAAAGCGATACCTTTCCCTTCACTTAATGAAGAATTAACCCTTAGAAATAACCGGGAATGCCAAAAGATGGTCTGAATTCTTCAAGCTCACGGTACAGAATGGGCCTCGATTTCTTTCAGCATTTTTAAAAAGATCATCTTTCTTTCACTTAGATCATGTTGAGGCTGCTATAATTGGTTTGAACTCCATTTTAGTGGGAGACTGTGGGCAGGTAGGTGAAGAATGAACACAGTCAAGTGAAGTTTTTAGACATACACATTTTTCTGCTACAAAAGCAATTTCAAAAGCCCCTCTTCCTACCCCGAACCCTCCAACCCTTGAGTCAAAATGTGTGAACTTGGAATTTAAACTTTGTATGTGCCTAGTGCACTGTATGGAAAACTCTCCTGGGTCATTTGGGCAAATATACATATTAAAAATGAGATTATGAAAAATCGAAAATTGCTTTTGAACATCCGTGGCTATTTTCCTTTCTATTTTGCTATGGAACTTTTGTATGAGAGTTAAGTAGCCATGGCTTTTAGCTTCTGAGAAAAGATAAATCATGTTTTCCGTGTGCAGTTATTTTATTTTTGTTCATGGGTGTCAGCTCCTTATAATTTGTGCTCTGACTCGTAGCCTTATGTTTTGTAATTTAAAATACAGAAAGGTTCTTAAATGCCTTTTAAAAAATGTTGATATCTATCTATCTATCTATAGCTAGTTGTGATTCTCAGTTTCAGATGAAATCAATTCCATGTAATTTTTCTAGAATTTGAATTTTGGGAGGAGGGAGCTGGGAAATACACTGCCAGTTCCTTCCTAGGTGGCAAAAGCTATACCTCCCTATTACTTACCTTCATTCTTTATTTTGATCAAACTTACTCTTGCATGTGACCTTCACACTGAGAGGTGGACCTCAAAAGGGACCCTTTCCCCCATCCCTAGACATCTTTTTGCCCACAGAGGGACGGACATGTACCTGGGGACCCCCATTAGAGGGCAAAGGTAGGTTAGAAAGGAAGATGAGAGACCTGCCTTCCAACAGCCTGGTGAGCTCTCCTTGCAAGTTTCCTTCTCTCCATTCGTGTGCAATAATGCAAGTCTTTCTTTCTTCTTCTAGAGTTTATTAAAAACAAATAAATAAACAATGGAGGAAATCAGAAAAAAAACAAGGCAGCCTCAATGACCATGTTCACTACCTAATATTATATACTTTTTAACTTCACACTTTTCTGAAATGACCTTTGTATATGAGATCTGTAAGATAGACGGACCCACTTATAAATGGATATGGGCTTTCATAATTATTTTGACCCCTGTTTTCTGACATGGGGTGGGAAGAAGAAGTAACAAGATACCAGAAACAGCCGAGTGAGGCCCGAGGAGCCTAATGTCACCCCGCCGAGGGGAGAGGCGGAGGGGGGGGGAAAGAGGGAGGGAATGGGGGGGTGACGGGAGTGTTTTC